>NW_009694230.1:53103-55553 GCF_000703405.1 Apaloderma vittatum
TGTCGTTTAGATGGGGTGTTGGGTGATATGGTTTAGGGGTGACCTTGTAGTGTAGAGTCAATGGTTGGACTCGATGATCTCAAAGGTCTTTTCCAAACTGAATTGTTCTATGATTCTATGAGGCCTGCTGGGGCTTCCTCACCAATTCCCTTCTTTGGGAGGAAGGCAGTTTACTTTGGCAATATTCCAGACTCAGATTCCACCCCCCCCCCTCTTTTTCTTGTTACTTGTCTTTCTTTCAAACCAGCTCCACACTTGCTGAAAGCATCCTCTTTTCCTCAGGCTGGCTGCTCCCTACCCCGCAACACCCTGGAGACTGCGGCGGGGGGGGGGCGGCGGCGGCCCGGGGAAAAAAAACACGCAATGACGAGGGATAAAAGCTTCTGCCCTCCTCGGAGGTCAATGCACCCCAATACTCTGGAGTCAGAGCAGTTTGATTCTGACTTCTTTGTCCCTTTCATTCGTTTAAAATGTTTGAACTATTTTTTCATTATCTTCTTCAAGTCCTTCCATCTTTGAGCCTTCTCCAAGGCCTCTGTGCCCAGGCAGCTCCTCATTGCCTTCAACAAGATTGCTCAGTAACACTTAGGCACCCCAGTGAAGAGGTCAGTCATACAAATTTAATATTAAAACCAGAGGTAAACATTGTCTTCCTAGTTCCAGCAACCTGCCTCATTTCAGTGACACTTGCTCCACTGATTTTGAGCAATTCTGGAGAAAGATTGTTTCTTTTTTTTCCTTTTTGGGGGCTTTTTTTTTTTTTTTTTTTTTTTACACAGGAAGCAGACAGCAAGAGTAGTCCCATACTTCCAGGAACAGAGCTGTAGAGAAACAAATCTTACTAAATAGCATCACTGATCCAAAGTTTCCTCAGTTTGGGAGAGTAGCAGAAATGCTATCTCAGACAGAAGAACCTTGACTGCTTTGCTGCTCAGAATCACATCACATTTCAGATTTATGCTGCTTCATATGTCTCTGAGAGTCTTTGTATTTTGAGCTTATATGTTCCTAGATGACTGAGCTTGCAATTTTCAAAGCCAAATATCATTTGCTTCTCTTGGCTCATACCCCTCTGGATCCTCTGTTATGGTGGGGTGAGAGGTGTGGCGTTTCTCTCTTTGCATTTTTAAGTGCAGCTTTTCCCAGTACAGCCATCATCTGTGTATTTTACAGACAAGGTTACCCTGTGTTGATATTCTTGTCAGTGCAAACTCAATGCAAAACAGAGCCAATGCAGACAGGTTGCATCCTGCAGCACAATGGCTATAAAATGCTATTCTACAGCTTCCCCCACCAGCCTGACTATCAGCAATGCTCTCATTTTCTCCATAGGTTTCAGGTCTACCAACTCAACATAACTGGGAAAGAAAAAAACCAAACACTTTGCCCTCTCTTCCTCACCTGTCCATCAGTTCCCTAACAGAAAGAAAACACTCCTCAAGGAGTTCATAGCTTGCTGTTTAATGCCCAGTTCTTCTCTCAGCTCTGCCATAATTTGCGGTGGATCCTCAGGTAAAGTACTTAATCTTCTTTGCACTTTTTATTGCCTATCTTTTTAACAAGGAACACAGTAATCCTAGTATTTCCCTTCAGTACGGTGCAGATACTGGCATGACAATCAATTACTTTTAGGCACAAAATGTATTATTAGGATTCCAAAATCCAAATGGCAATTGCCTTTCACAGCAGAAATACGGACTGCTCTCCACTCATTCCATGGATCCCTACCTCTGTCTTTTCTCACAGCCTCCTTCTTTCAGTATCAGTGTCCTTACTCTGTTGCATGACACCACATCAGTATTATCAATGAATTTCTCTCCTCTGCTGATATGTCCATTCATCAACAGCAGACAGATAATGTCGTTCATTCCAAATGTCAGCAAAGGAGCATAATTTTTTTCCCTTTGCTCTAAAATAAACTCCTCTTTTGCCATTATTTAAATTATCACTGTTATGAGTTGCTATACCAAACATTCTAGTATCACAATAGCAACCTTTTAATCAGAATTTATACAGGCTCTCTGCATAGGCACCAAACCAGTAACAGCTGTTCCTGTCCATTCACCTTTACATTTGCACCAAAACCAAACAGTCCCTGCATTACCAACTGAAATCAGAAATAAAGACATGGAAAGGAATCAGACAACAAAGCAGTTGACTTTCCCTTCTGCAAGAATGGTCACCACAGCAGAAATGATGGTATTGCTTAAGGACTAATCAGGCACAGACATCAATCATACAAAATGCCTTTGGAGTGACAGTTATTTCTGAAGGAGAACAAGATGCCAAGCAAGCTACTGGTTTGACAGTGACAGCTACTCCTGCTGAGGAAGGGACATCACGCAAGCAAGCAAGTCCTGACTGATACACATCTCCTGCAGGACTGGGGATGCCAACAAGGAGCCATTTGAACTGGCAGGTTCACAGGTTCTGGTGGATGGCCCATTTCC
>NW_009694230.1:55564-95663 GCF_000703405.1 Apaloderma vittatum
CCCCCCCCCCCCCCCCCGGTCTCTTGCTGGATATTTTTAATCAGCCGTCTCCCTCTACACTGAAAACAAACAAAATTTCTCTGAAGGACTCCCTGCATGGGACCAGTAGGATCTGGGGCAGCATGGCCTCATCCCTCTTGCAACTTGCAGGCTGTGCAGGAGGACCAGCTGCCTGTTGCCTTTACCTAGGACAGAGAAGGAAAATCCTAGAGGCTACAGGAGCAGGCAGGCATGCAGCCCATGCTGCCTCTGGGCACCAGAAGCAACAAGCAAGTTATTTCTCTCCACAGCCACTCATCTATTTCCCCCTCTCCCTCATGTGAAGACACTTCTCCCATCCTCAAAGAGCAACCACAGCACATCACCCCCGCTGGTTCCCCCAACCGCAGAGATCTCGGGGGCAGCAGGGAGAGCTCGGCAACTGCTGAGATGGCAGAGATGCTCGTGCGAGTCCATGTGTGCACACACACAGGTCGTGTTAGCAAGAAGGGTCTGCAGGTCAGGATCTGGTCCCTACAGCTGCCACACTTAGGTCACGACAAAATAAACAGTGATGCAGGAGTCTCATCCCTGGGTCACTTCTCAAGACCTTTTTGGTACTATTGCCACTTAGCTGAGTTCCTTGCAGAGCCATCAGAATAGCATAGTAAGACGGTATGTGGCTCAGGGGAGTGCATTTAAGCTCCCTCTAGTTTTAATTTAAGATTGATTCAATCCCACTAACCTTTTCATGTATTTCTTCCTCGAATTTCCCGAAGTTTTATAGCTGGCTTTTGAGTGCCCAAATTCAGGCACTCAACAGCCAGGCTTGCAAAGATGGCAGGTATGAAAACTTCAACAGGTAGTACATATTTTACTCGCCTCTAAAGATTGGGCCTCCAAAGAAGTTTTCAGCCATAGAAAATTTTGCTATTAGTGCTGCTCATTTTCATCGGTTGTCCTTTTCTACCCCCACTTCTCTTAAAGCATCCCCACAGCGTGATTATGATAACTGAAACTGGGAAAAGGCCCATAATAACAGTGAAATCAGATTTAATTTTCACCAGGTGCATCTCAAATGGTTAATTCTAATTATCTAAATAATCATGTTCTACCTAGCTTAAGAAAGTTCTTATGGATATAGAAATAATGACAGCCTGCAAGCCTGACTAGTCAGCAGGTAAGCAGGCAGCGCAATTTTATGCCTCCCATTGCTTAATATCACTGTAGTCCTCTGCAGACTCACAGCCAGGTCAAAAACCAAACAGAACAGAAGAGACCTGTCCCTTTGATACCTGACTTATCCCTAAGTACTGCAAAGTAATTCTACAGTATTAGGTGCACTGACTGTGTATGCCAATGGAGCAACAATTTCACTCACAGCAGTAACTGAGCCTGGCACATTCAGAAGCATTTTGCTGAAAGAGGGGACTCTCAGGTTACAGAAAAGGCCTCCAAGAGCACCATGAAACCTTCAACTCCCTCTATAACTTCAGTGGCAACCTGCAAGTGGGATCTAGCTCTATGCCTCTTCTAACGGTGCAGCCATGACCTGAATCTTCACTCCTGTGAATGATGAAGGCTCCTGTGCCTCAAAGACAAGGCTACCAGCCAGTGCTTGGTTGTTTAGCCTTGAGAAGAGAATGCTCAGAGAGGGCGCAGAGTCTCCAATCTTGGAGATACCAAAAACCTGCTCTATAGCTGACTTTGCTCTGAGCAAGCCTGGCCCGTTAACGCATCGGCAACACTCATCTGTTCATTAGTGCACATCACCTTCGTAGGACATGGACATCAATTTCTCTCCCCATGCATTACTGCTGCTCTGAATGCCGTCTTTTTGCTTGAATTATCGTGGCATCTGTCTACTTAATTGGCTGCCTTGAGGTTTTCTTAAGGACGCTACTACCATGGTTTCTGAGCACCTCACTATTTGTTGTCTGACCTATGACGTCGTCGGCAGAAATCTCCTCCCGTTGCCCTAGCAGCACCAAGGTTCCAAACAAACCTGCTAATTTTCTGAACAGTGACACCGTAGAGCTCATTTTATGGTTCAAATGGAAAGGAAAGGATAGAGGTAAAAAGCTAAAATATGTTCAAGCAATATATACAGGTCTCTGGAAAATCAGTAGCACCAAACCTGGCAGACAGAAATCCAGCCTTCTAGCCAAGAGGCCAACTTGAAAAAGCCTGTTATTTATTCACAAAGCACATTTCTCTAAGCCCACAGGATCTGTCAGGGGAAGAAGCAGTGATGATGAATAATGCATTCCGGTTAGTGATACCATCAGCTCAACCTTCTACCTGAACAATTCGCTTTTCCTTCAGCCTCCACAAGCTGCTCCTGGACCTGCTTGCAGGCTTCAGAGACCCTTTGAGAAATGACTTGGTAAGTCAGAGAGGGCAGAGGGCATTTTTCTGTATAAAAATGAAAAGGAAAAGAGCCTCCCTGGGTTCTGCTGGCATGATGGAAGGGAGAGAGAAGGCGCAGCTGGGACGTTATTTTGTGGTACAGATAACTGCATGTTTCCAGCTCCTTGGGGACGCAGACAGTCCCTACGCCACCTTGGTTGGATGTGGCCACTGCTGATATTTAAATATGAGGAGGCACTGGTTCAAGACAGCAAACATGCTGCAGGTTCAGCTGGGTCTGTGCATGAAGCCTTGAGAGGATCCAGTGGGCCATCAGGTTCAGCACCTGCTTACCAGCAGGTGACTCTGGGCACCTGCTCGGACCGCAAGGGCTTGGTCTCCGTGTGACTTCAAGTTCATCATGTTCTGCTTGAAAGACTTGCGAGCTGTGGCCCCTGCCCTCACCCAGCACCCCTTGCTGAGCTCACCTCTTCACTGTGCGGAGCAGGGTGGAGCGCGCCTCGTTGTGGAAGGTGATGATGAGGCTGGTAGCTGGCAAGTCTGTGTCATAGCGTACAGAAGTGCACCTGCAACACGGGAGAGCAGAAGTGTAAGCCAAACATCACCCAGCAGCAGCTGCTGCAGCAATGTACCTAGAATTCCTAAAGGAGAAGAGAATGATATGCTAAAATCAGAAAGAGCGCATTTGAGCTGCAGCAACGGAAGCCTCAGCAGCCCCTACATCAAGGTTGGCAGAGCTTAAAAAGAACTGTGCCTGGTGGAACGCAAAATTTTGAGGCTGTCATACCTGAACTCATGATGCTGCATGCTAAGGAAGGCCCATGGGTTTTACAGGGAACAAAGTTTCAACATCATGGACTCTAGTCTCTGGATTCACCTGTGATTCATGTAAAATCTTGTTTATTCATGCACAGGACATGCACATGGCTAAGGATGCATGGAGCTAGTACACCCAGGCATCACTGTATAAAGCACTTCAAATTCTTTGGACATTGGGCTTCACAGAGAGCAAAACACCAGCTAATGCTGTGATCCACACCAGGGAGTTGCTGGGGTTCAACACTAATACCTCAGCTGGCAAATGAAAGCAATTCCTCCCATCTTCTCACCTGAATTTGTAATGTTACATACATACATTCATTCTCATACTCAGAACCAAGGATTAACTCCAGATTGGCTTGCACCAGGACTGCTCACACCCTGCAGAGAACAAGGTGTCTTGGAGAACAACTCACAGTTGTGAACCCTGGATCCAATTCTGGCAGACACTAGGAACAGCAGATTTGGGCTGATCTGCTCCTGCAGAGTGACCACCTTCTTAACTTCCAGCCAGAGCCAAACAACAGTCAGTCTGCACTAATCCCCTGCCCAGTGAAAAGTCCACACCTGAAATTGTGGCCCAGGTTTTTTAACAACTCAGGGCCACAGATAGACTGAATCCATCCTGGGAGGGAACACATTCTTACAGCCACTACTTGTACTTCCACATCTCCTTAATACTCTTTTACGGCTGTTACTAAAACATACTGTTTTTATCATTATATTCAGTCCTAGTGGTTTATGACTTTTTCATTGCAGTATTTCAGTAAACGGACAGCAGCTTCTTACAGCAATTTTCAAACACATAAAGAAACCTTGATAAAGACTAAACTTGAAAACGTGAGACCAGACAGGAGACATACCACATTTATTATTGTTTCAAAGTAACTCCATGATGTAATGCATGTAAAATGTATTAAGGCATCAGGAAGTGAAAAAGCAGAAGAGATTGGCGTATGTGTTATTTGAAGAAGTCTTTCCAAGATCTCAGCATTATTACAGCATCACAGAGGACAAAGACAAAGTTTGGGCTTGAAAGTTGTCCTTCTCTTTGCTTTGGATAAAAAAAAACAGCTACATGCTGTCAGAAGGAGCTTGTAGGATGTGGAGTCAAGCATGACCAAGCTCTGCTTGGATCCCTGAAGAAAAAGTGACGTTTTAGTACCCCCTACTCCTTAAATGGGGAACCAGGTCCATTTGTGACACAAAGATGGGCTTTCCTCAAACCACAGTCTAACTTGCATCAGCTGAAATAAGTTCTTATCCTAAACTGCCATGCCAGCAACCATTCCAATACTGTTACAAGACATAGTACTCAAACGCAACTCCTCCATTACTAAAATGCCACTGCTGCAACGAGAAGGAACATGGAAACAGGTTTGTCTGCTCTGATTATACATTTCTTTGGACTCCCCATCACTGAAAGGAATCCTTGTAAAGCTAGGGCTGAAACAGCCATACATTTCCAGGGAATCACATATACGATGCTCTTCAGAGTGAAGTGCATAGATGATGCTTTTCACAAGAAGCATGGTCTGCATGCTACCACGGGTCAAAATAAACAATAATTCACCTTTAAAGAGAGCTGTTTTTAGGCCAGAACATGACAGCTGATTAATAGAAAGCAGCAATCCTGTGTGGCAAGGAGACTTGTCACTAACACAGGCCCCGATTTCTGAGTCACTAGGAAGCCAATCCCAAGTACTGTGCGGGGGAACAGGAGCAAAAAACTTTGATCTCACAACTAAGGTCCCGACCGTTTGCATTCACAAAGCACCCTGATGGCTGTCAGTGCAGTGATGGCTGGCAGGCTCACAAACCTCTGTGTCTCCTGACATCCCTTCCACAGTTTCAGTCAAGTTAGATGTCCCACTTCCCACTCCCAGCAGCTGTGAAATGTTGATTTGCAACCTGAGGTAGGGTCTAGGTTCCAGACCAGATAGAAAAGCATTTCAGATGTGGTTAGTTTGCTTCTGGTTTTTATCCATGGAAGTTTTACACTATCCTATCACTATCAAACTTACAGTTTTCAAGGTACAACCTCATCTTTTTGTACTACAGAAACGACAAAATAGTTACCTGAGCACTATTAGCAATTCAAGGGTGATCCTAGTCAGCAAAATAAATTCACCCCCAGTGAAACAAGGACAGCACAATGAGCACTTCGCAAGCCCTGAAGTTCTTTACTACAAGGGTAGTGAAACACTGGAACAGGTTGCCCAGAAAGGTTGTGGAGGGTGCATCCCTGGAGACATTCAAGGTCAGGCTTGATGGGGCTCTGAGCAACCTGATCTAGTTAAAGATGTCCCTGCTCACTGCAGGGGGGCTTGACTAGATGACATTTAAAGGTCCCTTCCAGCCCAACACATTCTAGTATTCTATGAAACATTCACTGTATTTGCATATTCATTTAATCCCCAACCCAGCAGCCTTCATTGAAACTGTAATGCTCAGGCTGAAGGAAGGCACCAAACCAGCTTCAGGCAGCCAGGGCAGAGCAGGTGAGGAACGCCAGAGAAAAGCATGGCTGCAATGATGCAGACAGGACAGGTTTGCTGAGAGAAGCCACGAGTGTGAGGGAAATGGTGCAAAACCCAACTGTCAGATGAGCAATTTAAGCTGCAACGGAGAGGCTGTGCTGAAACAAGAAGATGGTGCTTGGACCTGGCAGAAGAGACGCTAGAAAAGCAACAGGCTGTGGCCAAATTAGTCAAGGGTCTCTGCACGTTTGAGACCTTTGCAGATTAACCATGAAATACAGTGAAGTAAGGGACCGATGCTGGCAAAGATAAAACCAAAACCACCCTAAGCATCAGCATTGCAGAACAACACAGGAGGGCAGTGGACTCCCCAGAGTAAGCACCAGCCATGGCTTGGAGCAAGGGCTGCAGGGTACCTGTAGTGCCTGGTGTCCCGAATGGGCCGATCACTGCCGAGTTTGTCGCTCTCTAGCTGGTTGAAAGCATGCTGGCGGTAAGGGTCTTCTCCAGCCTTCAGCAGCTTTGAGGACAGGTAAGCCTTTTCATCAAAACTCCTCTGGGTGTTCTTCTCTCCTTGGGGAGCCCTTGTTACCTAAAGCAGAGACAAACATCAGAGCATCAGGGAGAAGAGCCGACTCATGTGTAGACACAGGTGCTAAGTCCAGACACACGTACACAAAGGCAGGTTGTTTGCCACACATCTGGAAGTGGCTCAGGTATGGGGGAAGGCAGGGCAGGCAAGAGCTTGGAAAGGAAAGTAGGAAACCCCCACAGATAGGGAGTTATAATTGCCTTCTCCAAGGAAGATTCCAAGCCTTGCTATCTTTACCCACTGAGCCTGAGAGGAAAGCTGCTGCTCCTGATAGCACAAGGCAGAGCCAGTTCCCTTTAGCCCTTGCTATGCAGAACATGCAAGACTGCGGACATCTGGAAATTCTTCCAGGCAACATGGGTTTGAGAACAGCCTCCAGCCAACGTGGCTGAAAAACAGCATTTTGAGGAAAAACAGTTTCAGCCTCTCAGCGACCACTTCCAGCAAACACAGAGGCAGCTGATTTAACAAGTTCCCTCCTGTGCCTTGCCCAGCTTTGCCCAGTCTCACGTACTTCCGTGATAAAGTTGGAAGGTGCATGAGACTGTCCCCAGTCCCATGCAAGAGCTAAAACATCTGGGCCATCCCTCTCCTCCCCTGATTGCCCCTGAGCTTTCCTAGGCCAGGGAGGCAGCACGATGCCAGCACATGAAGACCACACTCCCTAGTGCTGCTATAGGAGGGACAACAGGCACAGTTCTAGCCTACTCTGAACTCTTCGATATGAGATTTTGGTGGGAAACAGATTAGAAAGTGTAAAATATGAGCTTATAAAGTAATCAGGATTGTTTATACAACAAAAGTAGTTCAACAAATTGTCTATGGTAGTGTTTTTGGTAGACCAAATCATGAAGGAGACATAAAAATGCTCTTAGCCTTGTACAAAGAAGTGCTGGAGCTCCCTAAAACTGCTGGAAAAGGCAGAGTCTGTCACATCCATATCTCATCCAAAGCAACGGCCAGTCCTCAGATCTTGAGATCCTTCTGTGTAAAAGAGTTTGGCTGCCCTCTAATATTAGGCTTGATCATGTTTATCCCTCTGCTCTAAGGCTCCTTTCAGGAGTTTTAGAGGGTAAGAGACCAGAGACTGGTCCCTAGTATCACACAGAAGTTTTGTTGAAACATCTTAGTGGGTTGGGAAACAACTCAAGAGACTCAGCCCCACAGCAAATTCTTTAAGCAGGAGAGCATGCAGAAGAAGAACATCTCTGCACCTTTCTCTGAGAAGGGCTACTCTGCACTGCAGACAGCCCGAGGAGAACCAGACAGCTGGGTAAGATGATGGCAAATGAAATTCGGTGAAGATAAGTGCAAGATAATGAACATTAGAAGAAACAAATTGAACTGCTCATGCACATTGATGGATTTCAAACGAACCGCGACCACTCTGGTTGCAGATCTGAGTGTCCCTGTGGACAGCTCAGTGAAACCCTGCACTTAGTCCACTGCGATGGGAAATATAGCAAATTGAGTGCACTGCTTTAAATGGGACAGAGAAAACTGAAACCATGGTGAGCACCATTAGACAAAATCAGTGACAGCTCAGAAGCCATGGCCAGAGTGCAAGCTTTTTCAAATTGATCTCCGGAAGGAAGCTACTGGAGGATGAAGAAAAAATAAAGGCTAATAGTATTCCATTTGGAGATAAGTGAGGAAAACAATTAAGGTGGCCCATAAAATTATGTCTAATACAGCCTCGATCAGCCTGCTGCTCAGATTTCCCTTTCTTATGATACAAGAACTAAGGAAGCACATTTTATGAAAAAACTAAAGTGCCACTATTTTCAACACAAAGAAACTTATTCAACCACTGTTGCAAAAGCCCAGCTTATCACTCGCTTGCCCGTTGCTTTTTATCTCTGTCTCCCCAAGCCCTGGAAAAGCAACAGCTGGTTTTGGTTTATATTGCCAGCATCATCTTGCAAAATGCTGGAAGCCTTCAGAAGCCATTTTGTCAGGGCACCACGAGGGCCCGGGGCTCCCCATGGCAGGGCTCAAGGCAGGGCCTGGCAGCCAGGGACCATCCCATGCCCCAGCCAGGAGTGGGGCAGCCAGGGGACACCAGGGCAGCCTCAGGCATTGGGCACCTCCATGAGGATGGGATGGGATGGGATCCCATCTTGGCAGAGCAAGGCAGGGATGAGGGAAGATAGAGACCGGCCATGCTGTGGCATCGCTGAGGCAAGTGTTGAGAGACCTTGGGGTCCTGGGTAGGGTGGAGGGCACCTCTGGGGCTAACACGGAGTCCTGGGCAGGGACAGGAAGGCCCATTAGTGCCCTGAGGGCCATTACATATTTAAACTTGAACTGTAAGTTCTCATGTTACTTATACATCAAATTTGAGAGAGGTGGTAGAGGCCCCATCTCTGGAGACATTCAAGGTCAGGCTTGATGGGGCTCTGAGCAACCTCATCTAGTTCAAGATGTGCCTGCTCACTGCAAGGGAGTTAGCCTAGGTGACCTTTAAAGATCCCTTCCAACCCAATGCATTCTATGAAATATAAAATGTGGTAAAAGAGCACCGGGAATTAATTACCAGTTGAGACCATTTCTAATTTTTATCTCAGTCAGTATACCTCTCTGTGCTTTCTTCAAACAGGGAAAAGGGACGATTTGGAGGATGATAGCTCCGAGGGCCAAGCTTCAGCTTCCAGAAAGACAGCTAATCACAGGTAACCAACAAGCAATCAAGGAACTGATCTGTGAGCACCAGGAAGATAACAAGGTGATAAAAATGAGCCAACTGAGATTTGTCAAGACAGCATCATGTCAGGCCAACCTAATTTTCTCCTGTAATGGAGTAATCAGTCGTAAGTGTGCGGAGAAGCAGGAGACAGATACATCTGAGGCTGGTAAGATGTTGTCATTAGCAAGCTAGAGAAATAAGAGATGAAATTACTGGGGAATGGGTGAAACAGGTTGGAAAGCCACTGTCAGAGCAGAGGGACTATGTGAGAGCAGGTCTTAAGGGTTTATTCTGGATCTAGAGCTATTTAGTATTTTCATAAGTACTCTGGATATTGAGATAGAGCATGTTTGTCAAATCCATAGGAAATCCAGTAAAAATGTCAGACACTTTGGGGAACAGGATTAGAATTCAAGATTATCTCAACATAAGGGAAGAAAAAAGTCTGAAAACAATAAATGCAATTCAATAAGGGCACCAAAGACCTCTACAGTTCACCAGTTCTGTGCTAATAAAAAAATGGTAAAACCAGCCAGGTAGCAGCTCCTTAGAATAGCCCTAGATATTATAACTCACTTCAAAGTTCACAACAGCCAAGTCAGATTAACAGAAGAGAGGAAGCACCATCCCGAGTGGACCCCAGACAGCTATGAACAAGCCTGGAAAAGTGAATATAAGGCTTATCTTTTAAGGACTGACTTGCTTTATCAGGTTATTTTCCTAGGATATAGATGTTTGATTATAGGACATTTATTGCTGTTAATTCAAAACATACTTGACAGGAACAGCACGGGTTCTCTGTGAAACACATAGTCAGTTCCCTGCCAGATCCTCTGAGGAGGGTGCACTGATGTCCACCCCCTCTTTCCTCTCCCTTCACATCAACACGTCTTACTTCAGGAAGAAGTCAAGCTTTGGGTATATTAAAGGCACAGTACGTAAAACTGAGTGCAGTCAAGACTTTTACCACACCAACAGGACAGTTCATACCCATAAATTCTTTATTTGGTTACACACCCTGTGCTTGAGGGTAGAACTACAAGTGGGAGTCAGGGGAGCAGAAGAGCCTGGTACCTTCTGACTGATGCTCTATGACAGAGCAAAAAAAAATATGCTACATGAAAGCAGAAATAAACATGAATAAGCACTGTAAATGTGAGTGTCTAGACTAGGGATTAGCTAAGTAGTTTGTACAAATTAAGGTTTGTCCCAAACATCGCTGAGACATCCAACACAATTCACATACCAAAATTTCAGGAAATACTATAAACCTTGTAATCTCATTTCACCGTTTCTCATCTTCACATATGCTTTTCCCTTTCAGTGACAGAATGGACTGAGATGCTCTTCTGCTGTTGAAAGCATGTTCCTATTTGTGTTTTGACATGGTTCAAGAGACCAGAAACTATTTAAACAGTGAAATTAACTCTGTAAGCAAGGGATTAAGGGAAAGGAATTAATGCTGTGCACGTCTATGAAAACTGGAGAGCCTGATTTCTCAACTAGCACAGTGATATTCCTCTAGGCCCAATCACTTGTGAAACAGAAAGATGGTAACACTGATAGTGCAACTCACCTCTGTGCCTTGTCACTCTCTGCCACCACACACAGGCACACCAGCTCCAGCATCATGCAAACAGCCACTAAAACCAGAGCAGTTGGGAAAATTAGGGTCTCGAAACATTTGTCTTTGTAACAGCAGGCTTAGCCAAATTCGAAAACGGTAACCATACTCCAGGGGTCATGAGGAATCATTACTTCACTAGAGTAAGGTATGCAAAACTCTCAAGGTAAGTACGATTAACCATTTTGCTGTTACTGTGAAATTAGTCCAACAGGTTTTATATCACTTTGCATCTCTTGCACATTTTTCTTACAAGTGTTTAGCATTAATACAACAAATGGAGTAGGGGTCTGCCATGCTTCTCTTTTGTTTTAAGCTTGTTTTCACGATTGCGTTGGCTCTGTCAAATCCCAGGACAGAAAAGCATCAATCATAAGCCATCCTCAGGAACTGTTTTTCCCTGGAAGAACTAGCTGACCAGGGAGGTCACACAGCAAGTTCTCCAAACCTTCCACCTTCTCGAGGCCCTCCTTCAATTTATCCCACAGTCTCTGTGAGGCTGCCACTGCCATGATCCCCAACCCTGGCAGGACCTCCCTCCCACCAGCCCTGCAGGTCCACACTCCCCTCAGCATAGGTTTCTCCTCTGAACTGGTTTAATGACAGCTTTAACCTATTGCCCTGAGATACCACCTTGATGGCTCAGCAAATCCTCTTCCCTTAGAGCAAAGGTCAGGGCCAAGTTACCCCTGTAAAACACAGTGGAGTTGCTGGTGCCCACAAGGTGTGAAATTTTGCTCCGTGGCGTCCCTCCACTTGCTCCACATGCTGTCCCAGTGACCCGAAGACAAGCTGCAGAGAGAACAGGACAGCACACCACCACCACCACCCCCAGCAATCAGAAGCTGGGGAGCACAGAAGTGCTTAGAGATGCTACAGAGACAGGCACTTCTCAGTTCCATAACCCATCTGCTGGCATGCAGATGGGCTGTGAACAGAGCACTGACACGGCAGGACTGAGAGGGAGAATCATAGAATCATTAAGGTTGGAAAAGACCTCTAAGATAGTCAAGTCCAACCATCAACCCAACACTACCATGACTACTAACCATGTTCTGAAGTGACACGTCTACAAATTTTTTTAACACCTCCAGGGATGGCGACTCCACTACTTCCCTGGGCAGCCTGTTCCAATGCTTCACCAAAAAAACCAAAATGTACAGCAACTTTCAAGAAATTCCCAAGGAGAAAGATACTCTTGATGGGCTGAACCTGCAAGATAGCATCTCTTGAATGCCTGTTACCAAAAGGATTTGTTTTGGAGGGTGTGTTGCATTTCCAGTTGAGATTAGGAAGCTTGCACACACAAGGCTCTTGTTATGTCTCATGAAAGAGTCTGCATACTTCTCTGAAAAATAGCTCAAAATACCCTAAGACAAAAGGCTGTGCCTATTTTGTTCATGCTTTGTTTAACTGTGTAAAACGTTTTAAATGTGGTTTAGGAAACACGCTCTTGTGGAACTCCTGTTATGAAATGTTAATAAAAATTACCACAGTTAAATAGATCCATCTCTGTGCTGCGAGAAGTGCAAGTGCTGACAGAGGAGCTCAGAGACTGATGTGATTGTTTTGCTTGTAGCTTGTGCACAAACTGGAGTAACACAATGGAAACAGTAAAGCTACTTGAATTCATTAGCTCCCACAGCACCTAACTGGTCACAGGAGATTTTCTACTGCCATCAACACTGGACAATCTTGAGGCCAGTTCCAACCTGGGCTGGAGAGACCAGCAGTGAGACCCCACCAGTGGCTATTTTCAGTGGCCACAGTTGCCAGCTCCCAGGGTTTCTCCGGGCCCTGTGACAAAGCTGTAGTTGCCATGGGATGGTGGGAGCGAGAACCAGTGAAAGTCTGCTGGGGCTTGCTTTCCAGCACTGCTGCTTGCCCAAGGTGCCTCTCCATCTCCCTACTCCTTTCCACTGTCTCCTGGCATTTACTGCCTTCTGTGCATGCGAAGGCAATTCTCTGCCAGCTCTGCAAGACTGCATCTCTGCTCTCTTCTGGTTTAGCCCTGAGAAACCCTTTCTCTCCATCCCTGCCTCATGGCTAGGAAGTCATGGGATTCCAAACACTTTCTATTTTCTTCTTCTCTCATAGTTTTGCCAGACACTGAGCTGCTGACAAGGAAAGGGTCCTCAACCATCTGGTCTGAAAACGTGGAAGCCCTGTATAAGGCAAGAAAGGAGAAGCAATTATTTTTCTGTGCTTGGTTTCCACAGCAATGTTCTCTCAATTTTTGGATGCTACTTTCAGAGCCTCCTCCAAGAGACTCAAAACATGGCAGTGTTTTCTATGTTATTGCCTAGAGCCTGAATGAGGTAAAATTCACATTCTCCTTTCAATCAGACTTGCCATGGTTTGACAAGCTGGTCTTTTGGGCACTTTTGGGGAAGAAAGTAGGCAATACAAAAGAGGAAAACAGTGCAGAAGAAGTTTATGGGGGAAGCAGCACAAAAAAAACCAAACCCAAGAGCAATGAAGTTGCTACCTCTGTTTATCACAAGCAGTGTTTCTCCAATAGCTTCACACACCACTACCCTCATCCAACTGCAGCACACGAGCCTCATTCATTTTGCAGACAGGGGTGCTGGCTGCCACACTGTCAACATGAGCTCAGCATCACACTGCATGTCAAAAAGTCACTTCCACCTGCAGTGACTGGCTTCTTCACAAACTAAGCCCTCACTGCCCCCATGTAGACCAGCAATCCATGCATAAGCCATGCCAGCTTGGGCTCCTCTCTAAATACAGTCCTGATGTATAGTCGTTGCAGTCGATAACCTGAAAAGTTCTACTGCGGGCCAAGATAGAGCGTATACAGATATAACATATAGCAGGAGCTGACTTCGGTAAGGGATGTCCATCTTTGACTCAGCTGTATAATCCTCAATAGACCTGAGCAGGTAGCAGGGGCTGGATCCTGCAAAGTTTTCTGTCCCAGCTGCTCAGAGGCAGGAAGACAATGCCCATAACTGAAGAGAGGGGCCATGATGTCCAGGGGCATCCTTCCAGTCTTTTGGTTTTTAGGACTGCTGAACAAAGCAAAGCAGTGGAAGCCAAAAGGGCTTCAAAGACTGATGCCCAAGAGCACTTTCTTCCAAACAGCTCTAAGGAAATGAGGCTGCTCAGAAGTGTAGAAATCCAGACCCCAGATGAGATGAAGCAGTTGCCAAAGCCTGTTTCTTCCCTCAGTTTCAAGTCTAATGCACACAGATGTCCATTATGCAAAAATGAAAAATTCTATTACGATTTCTGGTTTTAATATATTTATGACATCCATATACATTCATTTTGTATAAACACCCACATGCCCAGACACACATACATCTGGCCTCTATGTTCATTCAATCTTCATCTCATACCCTGAGGTAACTCCATTTGTTCCCTATTTGACAAATTTTGCTGTGGCATGAACATTTTTGCCGAGATAAAGCCTTACGCTTTTATATTTCTCTCCAGGAGGAAAACAATGCAGAGAAATCCCTGAAAAATAGTGAGAGGATGGTCTTCAAAATTACCAAGTACCAGCATGAGAGAGGAGTGTGAGCTCTGTGGGGCTGTTTTTCCCTGAAACAGCACTTGTTTTCCAAGCACATCTCTCTCTATCCTTACATATCCATGACAACATCTGGTGCCAGGGAGAAGATGGACGTGACAGTACACTCCTTGAATACCTAAGGGACTAGGCAACTCCTGCTGGCACCCGCACCAAAACAGCAGCTTTGTCAGTAAGAGATCCCAAATAGGTAAGCTGGGGACATAGTGCCTCTGGGAATGAAGGCTTTGTACAGAGAAATGATAGCCATATGGACATGAAGCTATCTGCATTCAGACATCCCCTTAGCATCACACAGCAAACCTCCTTAGCCATCTACGTGTGTTTTGAGGTCCTTCAGAGTAAAAAAGGCGCTAGAGGAGGCTGCATTTTTTTCTTTTGGAAAAATATCCCAGCCTCCATAGACATTTAAATATGCAAAAAATGCCCCTGGTTTCCAAGTGATTTTGAATTATTAAAACAACAAAGAAAAAGGAGCAATGTTTTGTTATTTGCATTCTAAGCGTTAGATGCTCAGCGGCCATTTAGGCATTACCTGACCCCTGATTCATAGCATCTGTATCATGACAGACAGACATACAGCACTCTGTATGAAGACAAACAATGCCCTCCAGATTACCTGGTAGCACCTATGAAGCCAATAAGGCAGTTCCAATGAGGGTTGCCTAGGTCTTCATTAAACACATCAGTCACATAAATTGCGTCCCTCTATGCCCACTCCCCCACCTACACCACCTGCACACAGACAACACGTGTACGTGCCTCCCGTGCTGATGTACGCATCTATTCCCTTCGAACTCAAGTGACCTACATTTAGCCTTCTCCTCCCAGTGAATCACAACTGTCTAGAGTGACAGATGCTGTCACAGATATTTTCGCAGGAGAAAGCAACTTTAGACCTCATAAGCTGCTAATGTAGTAAACAGTGAACTAGTTACCTAAGACATAAGCAGAGGTCAGCTAGCACTGAGGAACAGGCACTGCACACCCAAAGCATTAAAATATTTAATTCTATTAAGCTCAGGGCTCATTTTCCTTGCCTTCAAGATCACACAGTAAGGAGGTTTTGCTAATGCGAGAGAAATGATGTTGAAGTACCGTTTTAATCACTCATCCTAAAGAGTTAGAGCTTTAAACAGAGATCAGAAGATTAATAATAAAATAGTGTGATTTTGCAACTAGTCAACATTTACACTCTACAGAAATACTGTGCACATGCACAGCTGAGCCAAGATGACACTGGGACATTTCACACCCCCACCAGGGACAAATCCAGCCACACAGCAGGAGGTAGGAATTTCTCTCCATCTTCCAGCTAGGGAAGATTTCTCCCTAACATGTTAGTGGGTCTTGCTCAAACAGTCACAAATTTGACTATTACCCAGTTTTGCACCAACTCTCTCCTCTCTGCCCATGTTAATCATCAACAGATCCTGCTACAGGCTCTCACAGATTGCTGCACCACACAGGTGGGGAGCACGGCACCCCATGCAGACCAAGCGGCTGACAGGCACTCCCACCTTTGTGCCAGCTGGGGTACCCTGCTGCTCATGGAGGCTGCTCCAAGTCTGCTCCATAGTGCCAGCACTTGAATTGAGCTTGTCTTCCCAGAAAATAACACCCAAGTAGGACATGACCTTGACAAGGCAGGTAATTTACCACGATGCTCCACACAGCTCTTGCTCACATTAGCTTTTGAACATCACGCCGACAGGCTCTTGGCAGGACCTGTTGGTTGGGAGTTAGCCAGGCCTAATATTGAAAATGCAACTTGTTTCCAAACCAGCAACCAAACTGGCATTTAACAGAGTGACTTTAATGTAGCTCGTCATATCGTCATGGAATCATGACTTACTTAAAGAAGTTCAAGGATGACCTTCAGCTCACAAGGCAAGACTTGTGTTTCAGAGGTTCAAAGTCATAAGATCTAACCCCAGTGACTGTGTTCGTACTCATTCTCTAGTGAAAATAGTGATGGTGTGTATGCATCCATAATTTATTACAAAAATGAGTTCTGCACCAGGTCTTGTTCACTCAGATACATTCTCCGCTATGCTTTCAGCCCTGCGGCATGCAACACTGTCTTCCAGTAGCGGAAAAGCTTATTGTCTATTTGTCAGTGAAGACTTGAGAATATCAAGCCGCTGGCATTTTGTTTAGGAGCCAAATGATATTCCACTTTAATTGATTACTTTTTCACTTACTGCACTGCTCCAATTCCAGGACTCAGCAATCAATTTGAACTGACAAGACCCTCAGAACCACACTCTGCTCCTGCATGGGTCTCCATTTGCAAAGGCATTAAATTCACCTCCCCAGTAGCAAATTTAATCAATGATGCATACCAATGGAGAACCATGCAACAGGCTCATATATGCCTGTCAAATATGAAAAAGCCCTGTGTTATGCTATGCAGGCCTCTGTCATTCTAGACGTTATTAATAGAGGCCTCAATGACCACTCTGCTCTGCCATTTAATCAGTCAACCAGGAAAAAGCTGGGCATATAAGGAAGAGCAGAAGCACTGAGGCAGGCATCACAAAAATACACTCAGGACAGGTATGGCCAAACCCCCTTGCTCATGGAAACACAGTTCTCTCCATGCACAAAGCACTGCGGTCCCTCACACAGCCACTTGTCTCATTCTGCAGGTGCAAACTGCGGCAAAATAAAGTCAATGATTGCAATGACCAGCGAGGATCCTTAAAATCCATCGCTCTGTCAATCCCCATCCGGTACAGAGGGCAGCCACCATCTGGCTCCACGCACACAGCGCTCACAGTTCTGCTGCAAGTCTCCTAAGATCATCTCGTGCAGATGCAACTCCTGGGTTACGTTGCTAGGAGAACTCACAGCTTCTCTTTTCAAAAAAGAATTTTTTCCTTCATAGTTGCAGAAGAGAATAAGGTGGCTAGCTAGAAGTTCAAAGCCCAGAAGGGTGAAGAGAAAGGACACAAATTTTGTTTTTCAAATGCTCGAGGTCAGCAATAACACCGCTGCTGAAACCTTGGTTTTTGGCCTGACTAAACCACAAGCCTGATCAGGCAGATTTTAGGAGCTGCTGGTTTTGAGTTAATTTATTAAAAGGTAAGTCCAGCATTTTTCTCCACATAGTCAACTAGTAAATTTTTGCCCGGATTTCATTTTGAGAAAGTTCCCAGTGCCCTACAGCTCAATCCCGCTTCGCTCACATCGCGCTCCCGCCAGCTTCCCACCAGCACGGCCGGCTGGCTAACAACCCAGTCACCAGCTCAGCAGTTTCCACGCTGCGAGCAAGATTTCAAACCCAAAAGTTCATGCACAAGTCATCACAAAAACTTGGGGGTCTGTTTCCGATCACTGGGGCTGCGACCCTAACCTTTTGCTTCCCCAAGGAGGGTTGCGTGAATATATGAATGCTGTCAAGGAAGGCGGTTTTCTCAAGATTGTAGAATCACTTGCTTAGGAAGAGGAGAAATAAAATGCTCCTCTTCCAAAGTACAACAGCTGAGTACAACCATTAGGACTGAGTGTCCTTCATTCACATCTCTGGGCAATGTAACAGCCTCACCACCTCCCATTGCCTAGGAGCACCAGGCAGGTGTGTTTTTCACCACACAGATTTATCTCCAAAAAGCCACCAGTGCTGTGGTGGTCAAAGAATCTTGCCCGGGCCTTCAGCAGCCTTCCTGAATACAAATGAATAAATAAATCCAGATACATTCAGTCCTGTCACAGCCCCATGAAAGCCACAGGCGTTGCTCGCGAGGATGAGTTGTGCTCACTGGGGTCTGCTTTCTCTTCTCCTCAGAGCGCAGCATGAAGCACAGAGGCTTTGTACGTGTTCTGAAAAACACAACATAAAAGTTCGAGTGTGCTGCAAATTATTAGTGAAATCCAGTGGCAAAATTCCCAGTGACATCAGCAGGACAGGACTTTCGCCACAACAAAAATATAAGCAGAGAAAAACACACACGCACACTGAGAACTCATCAAGGTCCCAGTTTTCCACTAACTTTCAGTTGTTCACACTTGTGGTTTTATTATGATCTATTGCAAAAATCAAGATGCTTAACACACTGAACTTCCCTTTCTTCCAAATCCTTCTTTGCCCTGAAAAATGGCTTGTGTTTAGAAAACAATGGCTTGTGTTTAGAAAACTAACAGGTTAAATAGCCTTTATTACCCAGCAGACAAAAACCATAAATTTCTAGCTGGAAGTTGCAGTGGCGAGGTAAAGGTTAAATGCAATACAGCCTGTTAGAGACGCAGGAGAGTCTGTAACACAATTCATTTTCTCCCAAACAGAAAAAGATGTTGAGACATTCTTCACATTTCTGGCTCACTTGTGTTGGGTTTTAGCATTTCTGGCTCCAGAAGGGAACACGGAGATGAACAAACAGGAACAAAGGAAACGTGCTGACAGGTTTGCTCAAAGTAGGTTTAAAAAAATTAGTAAAACCAAAAGCAGAGCTGTAGTTGCAAGCATGGGAACAGGAAGCACCAAAGCTATCACAAAATAAGCTCAAAAATAAAAAGAAAACAACAACCTGACAACAAAAAACCCGGAACGCCAACCACTCAAAACCTTGAAAGAACTGTTATAGGCAGAGAACAAGATGCAGGAGGTCTATCCTTAAGCGACAAAAGGTGAAGATGAAAGAGGAATTAGCTGGTGATTCTGCATCACAGAGTGTGGAATAAGCATTTCTTACTGTAGCTGGCTGGATGTAAAAGGTATTCTATATGACGTCTTTGAACACGGCAGAACCACTGACCAAAAGCAGCCAGGCACGGCATTCTCCTGCATGCCCTACTCCAAGCGCTCCACCCCTGCCACTGCTGAAGGTGGTCTGTCTGACCAGCAACACACTCAGTGCCAGTGAAGAGTAAGACTCATTAACAGAGCAGCACCTCCTACTGAATGAAATGGGTTTAATGGTTCAAATCTTGGTTTTGATGAGTGCCAAGGCAGCTGCAAGTGATATCTCTGCAGCTGCAGGGAGTGAGCTGGAGCGTGCACAGCAGCTCTCACACCCATCGAGTCAACGTTCACCGCTCAGGATCCAGCCAATTGTCAGGATGATATTTTTCAATCTTTCTCCCGAATTAAGAGATACTTAAGGAACATGAAGGGCTCTTCACTATCTACCAATATATATACACTATTTTATACAGCTTTCTCCCTTGCCGCTTTCTCCCCAAACCAATTATTAAAAGGCATGTTTAAGGCTGTAAAGCCAAGCACTCAGCACGAAGGGCAATTCTGAATTACAAGTGTCAATTCAAAGCTGCTTCTACCACGCATGCCCACTACAAGCATTAATTGGTGTAACCATGCATAATTACATGTCAACATATGCCCTGACACAAGAGACCTGAGCTCCCTGGAGTTCTTCTTCTGCTCCCCTGCAATCACTTGCAAAGCAGAACAGAAGCAAGTGGTACACCAAAAGCATCCCAGTCAAGTCCCCAGTTACCTCTCACACTTAGTAGCTTCAACAAATTTAAAGCCTGAAATGGTAAGCAGGAAGAATCAGTCTGTGACTCAGTCCTGAGGGGAGCCAGAGCAGAAGCAATCCAAAGAAGTCCTTGCTTTACAAGAGGCAGCTTCCTCTTTCCATGTCACAATCCTTTCAGGATCGTCCCTCAAGGAAGGCTGCAAGGAAACAAGACCTCTTTTAGGAGGCAGCATTCTGAGGTCTTTTTCTTCTCTTCAAAGCCAGACCTTCTCAAGACAGGTGATCTTCTCTTCTAATGTCAGCCTCCGTGACTAGAGAGCAGGGTCCCCTACACCTCCGTAACTTCTCTGATGGAAGTTCCTTCCCTTTTTCTCCTGTCCTGTTGCCCAGTCCTGCTGTATTTTGGGGGAGATGCTTGAGGAGAGGAAGATGGCTGAGCTACCAAGACACCCCATGCTTTAGGGGTGCTTTGGAAGAACTTTGCTCCTTCTCAGCCAGAAACTCAAAGCTCTCTGCTGCTGGCACTTCCTCTCCCACTTATCGTTGCCTATAACAGAGGGAAAATGGCAAGTAAGAATGAAAACAAAGCAAACCCCAGAACCACTGCACACACACCTAAACACCACACCAGGGAAGGAGCTCAGCTCCCTTTGCCTACTCCCAGGCTGCTGGAATCTGCAAGTGGCACACTACTCACTAAATGAACTTGTCTTCTCCAACTAGTCAAAGGCCCCCAAAACTCGATGAGAGGCCAAGGTGTTCTTAAGTTCAAAATGCAGACTATGCCAGTGCTGATCCCATAACTGGCCATTTCTGCTCAGCTGTAACAATGCTGTGAAGCGTATTTGACTCCTCACCTCTCATTGCTTGGGTGGGCACCAAACAGGCAATGCCAGACGCGCACCAAGAGCCTGCAACTGCTCCTGGTCTGCCCCAAACACAGGGAACAGTTGGTCTCATATTTGGAAAGATCTTGAGGTATGATAAAACCGCTGCTGCTTCCCCTTTTACAGCATCATTTCTGACTCTGATTGCATGTGCAACGATCAGGGCAAAGCAGGCTATAAAGCCCAAGCCTGCAGTTGATACAGAGATCAGTCTGCATTTCTAGATGTTTGTTACCATAGCAATACCATAGTAATTTTTAGTTTGTTTTGTTGCTTTTGGTTTTTTATGTTTTTTTTTAAGCCAGATTCTTAGCCACTGCAAACAGAACCAGTTCCCAGTTAGGCGAGAAGGAAACTGATAATCGCAGCGTGCTGCATACGTGGCAGGGCCTGCTACCAGGGAACAGGGTGCTGAGAGAAGATGCTCAGCTCCTCTCTCATGCCCCACAGCAAGGCTCTGCCCACTTCATTCACCAAAGTCATTTCTGATGCCTGCACCCAGCACAGTGCTGCCACCCACCCACACTGATGAGTACCACGTTACCGCGTCTCCTTACCTCCGCAAGGAGCTCTTGTGATTAACTTTTCTCAGAGCAATCATCAGATTGTTATGAGCAGCCACTTTCAGCTTCTCCCTTAAACAGCTCAGCCAAAAGCAGCTTGCAATACCAGCAAAAATAACCTAAAGCCAACTCATCCTTCAATGCTAGGCTCTACTTCCAGGTAGCGATCTACAGAAGCCTTAATACAACTGTCATAGAGGTGTTTTCCAGACCTGCTGTATCAATGTACGTTGGTCAATAGTTTAGTTTTCATCATGTCATTCACAGGCTACTCCAAAGAATCTGAAGAAGATGAAATTATTTGATTGCCAGACATTTACCCTCCAAAACATAGCTGTGGTCATGTTCAGAGTCAAGGATACCCAAGGGAGAATCCTTCCAGAAACAGAAAGAAAGGTACACTTTTGCCAGAAGCTTTTTTAAAGAGCCAAACACTTGGTATATTTGAGTAATTTGGGAAAGCTGACTCTTCACCAACTAACGCCCCAACGAGGTAGAGCAGAAGAGCTTAGCAGCACACGCTTCATTAGAAATCAGTAGTTACGCTAAACAGTAGAAAACTGTCTCACAGCATCAACTCTTTGCAAGATACACCCATCATAAAATGGAGCATTTTTTGCACACCGATCCTTTTGATTTGCTAGAACTGCACACTACCCATTTCTGTATGCCAGTTCACAGAGGATAACTGCCTGCTATTGCTCCTGCAAATGAATGATCAGTCCTTAAATGCAGGCAGTAGAGGTTTGTACTGCAATATTAAAGGCCTGGAGTTGATACAGATATAGATATAGATGATATAGATACAGCTATAGATATCTCTCTCTGTATATATATATATCTGTCAGTCATGTGAAACAACAGAATGAATAATTTTGTTAAAGAAAAGTAGAAAGGTATCTCTTAAAAGTCCACCAATCTTGAATCATAACTTTGGGAAGAAATCATGCTTCTCTTTGCAGGAAAGAAAGTGATCTTCCTCGCCAAAAGCAAAACCGTAACGTGTGATGGACTGCTTCACAAATCACTGCCTTGGAGAGACAGTTGACACAGACGATGCACTGTGATGAAAGTAATGCAATAGCAATTTATATTTCTGCATTAACCACTGTCACATGGTTCAAAA
Organism: Apaloderma vittatum; assembly: GCF_000703405.1. Lineage (NCBI taxonomy): Eukaryota > Metazoa > Chordata > Aves > Trogoniformes > Trogonidae > Apaloderma > Apaloderma vittatum. Next base: position 77,688 of record NW_009694230.1, read on the forward strand.
CCTACTGTGCCAGGTCAGAGACATGATGATAAGTGTCAAGAGAAAAAGACTTACCTGTCTCAAGGAGTCTCATTAACTTCGGAACACTGAAACATCGGACAAAATCTCATGGGTTAAGATACTACAACTTCACTTATCCATGACAAGCAAATGCTCATTTATTGCACGTTTAATCAATGGAGTTGAAAGTGCCTCACCATTTTTTTCTGGCTGGAGCAAAAGGCTTACTTATTTCCAGCTAAAGAGGGCTCCATTTGCTTCAAGTCACTGCTGCCCTGGTGACATCATCAGAGGATGAGCACAGGAGTCATCCCGTCTTGGGCAAGCTCATCCTCACACAGGAGGGGGCTGTAACCTGGCTTGTCCCCAGCTCTTGGATGGCCCAACTCCTGTTTAGGGATGCTCCAGAGAAGACAAACCCGAGAGGAAGGCAGGCAGCTGGGTCCTGGAGCCACCTGCCTCCAGCCTTTTCTGCAGGATGGCTCTGGAGCTTTTAAACTGAAGGTGTCCAAGACGGACCTCTGCTTGGTGGGGACAGAAGTGCACCAGCCAAACTGATCAGGTTTGGTCTTTTAGTAAGCAGGTATGTCCATTCCCTTGGTAGATACAAGTGAGGTGTGCTTCTGACCTCCAATGGTTTTGCTCAGGAGGTCAAATTGCTCGTCACTGTTTTGTTTGTACCAGTCAGAGCAGTAGGAGGAACACTACATTTGAATTACTTCTTTAAACAAAATGGGAAGATAACTACAAAGATGATGAAAATTCTCTGTACAAAAAAACATCACCAGAAGTTATCACAATTAAAATATCCTTAGAGCATGCACTCATAGCTGGGCTGTAACGTGAACCTCAAGGCTGTCAGTGCACACCCACGCAAATAACACACACACACATCTCCCAGACAACTCAGTTCAGAAATTGTATAGTCACACCTCAGGTTTCCTGCAAAAATTATTGTCCCTTTCTTTCCCCTTCTGAAAGTGAGGAAAGCCTACACGGATGTTTAAATAGCCGCTGTCCTCTGCAGTATAGAGTGCAGAAGAAAAAGCACGAGAAAACAAAGTTGGTTCTATCTTGCCACATTGCAACATACTTCCCCTCCAAATCAATCCGAATCAGAGGCTGTGGGACTATTCTATCTCCAGGTTAATATTCACCTCCGGGTTACGCCAAAGCCAGCATTTAGGTCAGTGGCTCAAACTGCAAAGGTATTGCCAGTAAAGCTGCTCCAGCAGCCCTTGCAGCTGAACTGAGGGCTGCTAGTCCAAGTGGCACCTTTCCACTCAGTCCGTCCACTCAGTGCTAACCTGGAGCTGGGGGGGGCAGCAAACACCCCAGCAAATTACCATCTTCAACCTGATAGCAACAGGTGAAAGCTCACAGCAGTACTTCATCATCCATTAGACATGCCTTTAACAGACTCCTCCTATTATGAAGAGCAATACACCAGAACCAATTCCCAAATGACGGATAAAATTTGGAGGGAAGCAGCATGTGAGAAAAGTCCCATCCTCTGTTTACCAACACAGTTTCACCTCTTTGATCTCTTTCCAAAGCACTATGTTAATTTGTTTGAAACAAACAGTTTTGAATCAAGAGGGAAAGGAACTCCCTCAATTTCTTTTAGTTGATGATGATTTAATGTCGTCCTTTACTGCACACTTCCATGTTACCAGCCCAGCGATAGAGTCATCACCCCTCTCGCAGCCCCTGGTTAATATCAGGCTAACAGTAAGAATTCTCTTTGCAATCAGTTCATCCAAAGCAAAACATTCCCAGAATGGTGTCTTCACCTCCACCCGAGTGCTTTAACCTTGAGTACAAACCTCAGTGGCAACAGAGCAAAAATATTTTTCCTCAGAGACCACAGCCAGTATCCAGCAGAGACCAGCTTGGCTGTCATTTCTTCTTTTTCCCTCTATACTCCTTCTGAACACATCTCATGGCCCTCAGTGCCTTCTCTAGTTGCTGGAAGACGACCCCTTTGTCCCTAAGCCTCTTGTGACCTAGCAGAGCTCCTGTCTCCAGCTGGGCTGTACTGGCCCAGCCTCTGCCTCTTCTGCAGCCCAAAAGGGAGGCAGTACCCTGGGACAAGGAAACACGAGCATCACGTTTGCAGATGGATGGAGGGACATCTCGGTACGACTAGTTTTGCCTGTGTTTCTTGACCTTCCAAGCACTGTCCCTACTGGCAAAATCTGGAGGAATGGCAGAGTGGTTCATAGTAACCTGCAGAGCAAAATAGAAGATTAGCTCTTTTAACAGAGAAAGAGGAGCAGTAATAAGTGCCTGCAGGCTCTTAAATCAAATATTCTTGCATCTTTCAGCAAGATACCACAGCTGTCCATCCTTTCTTCCAGCTGCATGGCCTCAGCAAGATCTTTTGGAGGACACAACGATGTTCACAGCAACGTCTTGCAGAGCCCTTGAGAACCGACCAACACCACCTGTCCATCTCAGCCCAAACAGAGAACTGCAAAGCAGGGCATGACTTCATAAAACACCTACTTCTGGGTCTACCCAAGTCCTTCATCTGAAGGACGTTGCAGACCTCAAACCCAAAGTGTTTATCTTAATTAACTGCTTCCATGTACCATAAGGATACAAAACGCTTGGATTCTTTTTTTTAAAAAAAAAAGGAAAACATTGTCCTATAATTAAAATCAGATAACAGTATTATCTGCCTGGCAGCAGCTATTTTAAACTCCTATTTTTATGCATTTTTAAGCTGGTAAGGCAAATTTAAATTACTCACATCTTAAAGAATAAACTTTTCTAGAAGAGAGTTTAATCAATTAATCCTCAGTGCTGTACATGAGATTTTACACGGAGGAATTCAATAAGCTATGTCTTGTAAGTAAATCCTTATCTATTTTAACTAAATTCTTATCTGTTCTAATGGTCTGTAACTCTTGTCCTCAGGCATGCGACAGATGTTAAAATCATTCATGTCTGGGCCCTCAAACTGCAAGCTAGACATTAAAAAAAACTGCACAGAAACTATTCTGGGGTTTTTTTCAGCACAGAGAAGGCATCACAGACCACAGGTCAGTGACTCTTCAAGCATCTTAACAACTCCACAACAGTCTGTTCCTCTTCTGAGAGTGATAGGCACTGCACACTTGAGAACAAGGACAGGCAGAAATTGCTTGTTCCACCCTCCTTCACTCTGAGGTATTTCTTTAAATTCCAAGTTAATGTCCACTTAAACTTAAAAAACCTCATGCTCGAATAAATAAATCTTTCAGGCAACACCTTCCATCAGAATGTATTTGGTAGAGGAGGCACCCTCATCCCTGACTCCTGATGTGGGAGCACAGAAGACAAGAGGATAAAGAAAACTGCTTAACACTTTAATCCCAAAGAGAAGTGCAAAAAGTGTGCAGAGAGCATCTGCAATAAAGCACTCGCTGAAGAGCGAGCCTTAATTAAACACATGGGCAAACATTCATCTCCTCTCTGGTAATACCACTAATGACCTAGCTTTTGTGCTTAGAGAACAGAAGCAGCCAAAAATCACAACTTTTGGGTACCGTGAGAGTCGGAGCAGGATTTGGCCCGGTACAGTGCAGGTGTATCCAACCTCTCCAACACTGATCTCCTCCAAAACACGCTTTGTCCTCTCTTCCTGCAGACCATCTACGTGGGCCTCCCTTTGTGCCTCTGCCTGCCACACTGGTGTTGCTCCTCAAGACTCCCGAGGTGAGAGCAAAGTCTTTGCCAAGTTAAAAAGGGGCTCAAAACCTGCCTCTGTGAAACAGCTTCCATACATTCACTTCTTTTTTAGGCAGGAGAAGGAAGCAGTTCTCCCTGCCAATTCGTTTATATTATGGTATTCATCTGAAGAGGAAGAAAGGAAAGAAAAGAGCTAAAAGAAAATTTCCCTAAGGAGATAGATGGGGATTATTGGTCAAAAAACCCCACCCAAACCAATTCTTCAGTAGTCCAGTTGTTGCCACCAGCTTTAAAGGAGAGCTCCATTGCACCTCACTGGCAAATATTTCAAATAACGCTTATGTGCTTTGAAGCCAACAAGATGTTCTTGCACTAGTCTCTGCAAAGGACACAGACCCTTCAAAACCTGAATGCAAGCAATTAATCTTTGGCACTGTAAGGTAGGTTTCACACCAAAGAACTCAATATGCAATTTTAGTCTTTGATTCTTGAGCTTTGCAGCCAATGGACTTTCTCTTCTTCGGATGCTTTTGAAATGGCATCCCTTGGCCAGCTGAGGGAAGAGAGAGGGGAGAGAATCTGGATGCGTGCCCTAATCAAGGCTGTTAATTTTTAAATTATCATAGTAAATTATCTCCTTGCACTGTGTCCCTTCCTCTCTTAGTGGCAGTTTGGGAGAGGAGAACACAGATAATTTAGGAGAGGGCTGCTATTAATAATTTAAACGTGCCATGATTTTCCCTGTTTATCACTGCAGATCTAGACATTTTTGAATATGCAAGTTTTAAGCATCTCCTGATCAGCAGATAGGAAGCCTTGCGCAGCTACCTCAACTCAAAAGTCAGGAATTCGTTAAATAATTAAAAGCATAATGGTGGCAGCACAGCAATATCATATGCAACCTCAACTCTGTCTGCAGACAACCAAGGTCTGCCACATTTCACAGAAGTAGTTGACAACAACAACAGACACATTTCTGCTGATGTAATTAATCTCTATCCCCTGCCATATTAACGAGAGAAAGATGCCCATGTTTATGATGAATTCTCCCAATTAAGGAGCCTGTCTAAATGGCATGCACGTAACCCGAGGGATTTTGTCTGAACCAGGAACCCAGTTCAAGGATAAGGCTCCGCTGCACAGCTAGATAAGCACAAATCACAGCGATGATTTGCTAGGTGGGAGCTAAGGAACCTGCCTTGGACAACTCATTACCGTTTCACAGAATCACAGAATGTTAGGGGTTGGAAGGGACCTCAAAAGATCATCTAGTTTGCCTCATTCGAGCCACCCATTACAAGGGCCTTCACCTTGCAGCACCTCGCAAACAGATCTGAGAACTCTCGAAGCTGTGTCCCAAAGGCACCCCAGGAGGAGAAGCATCATCCTTGCGGGGGGAAGCACGCTGGCACTGAGCATCAGCAGGGTACGGTTACCTCATTTTTCCTTAATCCACCTGCCCTCCCTGCAGAAAAGCCGTGACTATTTGCATGTGCACTGAAGCTCTAGGAGAGGGGATGTCAGCTGAATGCCCAGTGGGAAAGACATTCAAAGAGAAAGTCAACGAAGCCTGAGCAATCAGTGTAAATCAAGGCTTTAACCTTTCTGAGCCTCCCTCAGACATACAGCCATGGCATACAGCCACGTCACCTAATGCAATAGGAAAACTCCACCGATGGCATTTCTCTTGCCTGAACGAGTGGCACACTGTTAAACTAGCTCTGGAGAACTAGACAGGCCCCTCTAATAGCAGTCCTCTCCTGCCAAGTCACACACCTTCAAAGGAGGGGTTGTGGCCAAGCTCCTTCTACAGCAAGAAGCAGCCAGCTCTAGCCCAGTGACCTTGAATCCTACTCCACAGTCCCAGCACCCTTAGATAATCTCTCCTTCTGGTTTCAGACCTTGAGCATTCAATCTAGCTCAATACAGACTAAAACCACAGCATTGTGCATCCTGCGTATTATATTATTGACCTAGTTAATGAGTTCTGTACCTCCCCAAAAAAGCAAGAGGCTCCAGGGAAGTGTGGGCCATTACTACAGGAGGCAGTCAGCATCTGCAGGGTGGCTGTCCGGATAATAGAGCTATTTTAACATCTCCACTTCCTGTGACTGATGCAACACCATCATACGTATAAAAAAGGAAATAAAAGAAAACTTCTTTCCTAATAAACTCAAATAGCTGAAATGACAAGGTAAAGAAGGCAATATGAAGAGGCTACATTTCAGCAAACATTCCATTGTATTAAATATATTTTAACACTTTCACACTCACCCTACACCGAGAGCACAAACTAGAGACTAAAGTCCTTGCACCTCACACTCCCTCATCTGCAGACAGCATCGAGGAAGCTCCTACAAGTTCACATAAGCTAATTCAGCAAACCAAGGAGAATATTGCTGATCATCTTCTCACTCTCAGAAAAGCACCAAATCAAATTGATTAAAAGCTAAGAGATTTATTAAAAATAAAAAACCACCACAATAAGTAACAGGTTTTTGAGAAATGTGCAGTGACAAGTTCTTTTAGGTTAACACTTAAAGCTCAGTATATATACCTTTCTGGTTGCCAGACCTGGTGTTTGTCCACAGGACAGACAGCTGAGCTGACCTCTAAATGACATCGAAGACATTCCCACACAGTTGGTTTTCACATGTGCATTGGTAGTGCTGGAGGTACTGAACTGGCAGGAGAATTGCAAAATAGTTCCTCTGGTAGTGCAGCCTATGGGGAGCCTGAGTGACCCTATCAAACATTTTCCATTCACCCTTCTCACGAGCAAAGTTATTTCCTTTAGATCATCAGCGTTTTCAGTTCATTTTGGCCATCTTTTCCCCTTAAGGTAACTCCAAAGAGTCCATTTTGTCCTACAGCGTGGAGACATTCTGAAGAACACAGTCTGCAGAGCCACTTCAGTTCCAATCCCACAGCACTCTATGGAGATGTTCAAGAAGCAATAACAAGCCTACATCAAACAGGACAGACTTCCCGAGGGACTTGAGTTGCTTGCAGCTTTCTTGAGGCAGTATCTTGCTGCTGCCCCAGAAATGTGGCTTCTCACCCCTCTGATCAGGAGAGATGGTCTCCAGCATGCCTCACAGAGTGGATGATCCAGCTCAGGCACAGGCTAAACCCCAGGGCCCCCATGCCTTAGACTGCTAAGCTTCCCCTGCCTGCACTACAGAACTGCTAGCCACAAACATTACCCAGTATTACTTGCCAAAACAATGAGGGGAAAGACCTAGTCATTCATCTGTAACTTTTCACCATCTAGCTGATGCTGTCCAGATCTCTAGTTAAGTTACTAGTTAAGTACCCCTCCTCGACACAACACTGGGGTGTGCAGCAGCAGGGAAGGTCCTCATTCAGACTCCTATTTGGGGAGAAATGAGTACAACCACCTGAATTCACTCCTTGTAAAATTCTGCTCCAGCAAAAGTAGATGATGCTGTCCATCATCATTAATAACTTGCAGCAACAAGGCCATACGCCCAGTCAGATGGTGTTGCCCGTTAACAACTTGTGCCACCAGACAGGGGTACAAGCATCTCAGCATGCAGGCACTCACATTGCTGTTTTCTGTCTGCTTAAAAAACTTGGTAGCAAGACAAAAAAAAATGAGTAATAACGCCAAGAGCATATTCCAAGCTGAAAACACTCTTTTTTTTTCTGCAGAAAAAAAAGATTAAAGCACCTACAGTGTATTTTCTCCCTCAGAAGAGCAAATCACACAGACTGCTGCTGGTCTGAGCAAGGAATTTGAATCCAGACACCGGCAACGGATGCCACTTGGCGTTGAAAATGATATAATGTGGGGAACCTCACTTTACCCTGATAAACTTGAGAATTTAGCTCTCCAAAGACAAGAGTGAAGAAGCACTAGCAGCCAAACAGAGCCCCACTGCCACAGCCCACTAGGAAGTGTTTAAACACAAGCCAGTATCTGGGCTGAGCTGGGATAGGGTGAAGTCCAGCTCCCAGAGCTCAGCAAGCACCCTGAGCTTTATTCCTGTTCAGCCTGGACGGGCAGCTCATCATGGCGAGTCGGCATGCTGTTAAGCAGTAACAAGTTTAATGATTAACTTTTGCACATAAAGGAATCCTGTAGAAGCTTTTTTTCTAGTCTGTCTCCCCACTCCCAGCAGCTTATCCTCAATTGCTGCTCCTTCTCCCAGCTGAACACACAGAAAGAAACACACGCCAAAACCTACGTTGGCACTTGGGGTAATTGAAGGAGGGGAATTTCCCAACACCGCCACCATCCATGAGTTAAATGTATTTCCCACAAGCTGTCCCAGCCCGAGGTGGGGAGGTGGTCCAAATAAACTATCAACACAAAGCATGAAACCTTAACAAGAATGAGATATGGCCAGCTACAACAGCAGCTACAACAAGACAAACTGAGTTTTAATCATCTCTGGGTAGTAGCTGGAATCCACCACCAAGCTCTTAGATTTCATGTTGGTACACAGTTATCTCCACGCTAACTTGGCTCTCAGCAAGATGAGATCTCAGGCTCTGTAGCTTTGAAGTGCAAATTTCTTCTCTCCGTGTCCCTCCTTTTGCACCTGAACCCTCAGCTCGCTGCAGCACTCACCCAGCTCTTGCCAAGCAGAGACAAGCAATGGGGGGAGTGATCCTGATTGTGACCCCCAAGCTAAGCAGCATCTGGCTCTCAAAGGGCCCCCACCAACAGGCAATGACCAAAATGCATCTGAATTTATCCCTCTCACATATGGGACAACGATACAAGAATTTAGCTTGGAAAGAAAACTATTGAACCACTTAAAGCAAATTCCGATCTCAACAGAAATATTTTCCAGTGAAATTCAACTCACCTACTCAATTAAAGCTTCACACAGGGTCAGCACGTTAAATATAGCAGTGAGAGGTGTTTCTCTAATACAAAGGTATTAACAGAAAGCAGAAACAAGATAATTTTTTGCACATTCATGAGCTAGGGAACTAGAGTAATGCCTTACAAGGCTCCTAAGGTACAGGAGGCGCAGAGGAACAAGAAGATCCCTTCATACACTCAGTTCCCATCAGCCTCTCCTCTCACACTGCTGCTGCTCCTGCCCAACCAACTGCCCAACTCCTATCCCTAGTCTTACGTAGCAATAGATCTGGGGACATGGACCAACGCCAGTGGTTCGGGGAGCTCAGGAGGTCACAGAGCAACCCTGCAAGCACGCAGGCACAGTGGGTTAGGGCGAGTTTTCTCACACCTTCCTCAATGCTTGTAGTAGTGCTAATACCTGTTTATCCATTCCTGGTCCTTCCTTATGACATCTCTTAGGAGATATTGGGGAAAAGCAGAAGAAAGATAGAGCACTCCAATCCCCTTTAAGCTCAATACGACAATTATAATCCTCTAACTAAAAAGAAAGAGGAGGAAAAACAAGATGGGCTGTGACAGGTTGGGAGGACTAAATCCCAGTTAACTAGGGCAGCAAGATTTAAAGGGCTCACATACACATCATATGCCCCTAACAAGAGGACTCTACTGCCATGGCACCACTGTGCCAAGATTAACGCATCCAAAACCACGGGAGTAGAAGAATCACTCAGGTAGCCTCCCTGGTTCACAGGTACAAGGGGCAGCAAAGGCCAGAGTGGTTCCAACCACACAGGGCAGGGCTGCACAGCTCGCAGCAGAAAGAAGAATGGAGCACACAACCTACCTTTCACATCTTTTGTCTCACCCCACTGTGCTTCTGCTCAACTCCAGCCCATCTTTCCTGAAGGAGAGGCTTCAGGCACAAGAAAATTAATGAGTAAATAATTTACAATTCATAACTATTTTTAATAATGCTGTAAGCTAAGTGATGCAAGCAGATCAGCAGATTTTCTCCTACTACCCGTCATGACTCAGTCTGTATCCTGTGCTGTAAGGACAGTGTTTACTTTCACTGTGAACCACCTCCTCACTGTGAACCACCTAACATGTAGAGATTCGTGTCTGTTCGAAAACCTGACCTGAGGCCATCAGTCCATCCGCTGACTTAAAACCTTTTCACGCTCAGCCAGAAGGAGCTTTTGCTAGGTGCTTGGACAACATCTCCAAGCCTGGACCTCACTTGACTGCATCTCATTATCGTCTGACTTGTTGGATCCACGGCCAGTCCTGAAGGAACGTTGTTTCCCCAGCCTTTCCCAACATTTCTTTGGGAGTGCCCAGCCAGTGTGGTCCAGTTTTCCCAGCACAGGCTGGCAAAGTCCCACAGGGCTGCTCGACTAGCGGGCACGGCACAGCAATCTGGCATTCCAAGGCAAGGCGCGACCAGACTCAGACCACCCAAACGCAGAGAGGATGCAAAACAAATGCCAAGTTTGCTCAGATTTGCTCCAAAAGGTGGTTTTTTTTCCCCCTGAAAGTGTTGCCTCGTTCCAGCACATCCATCCTTGTGCTGCCTACCCAAGCTCAGTGTAAACACCACAGTACCTCCAAGCAAAGAGAGAAAAATGACTGTGCTCACCCCAGCCTGCATCTGGTACTGCCAGGGAAGCCAGCTCTGCTGTTCCTGAACACAAACCCAAATGCTTTAGTGTTACAGAAGTAAATGTAGCACCAGCAGAGATGCGGCAACCTCGTGTCCCTATGCTGGGGATAAGGTTATGTCCTACCTGTTTGTCACTGCCCCATCAACCCACCCAGACGTGACCTTGAGAGGTGATCTTCAGGTATAAAACAGGTACTGCAGCCAAACTGAGACATCTCACACCGCAGCCTGAGGTAGCCAGTAGTTCCAACCACGCAGTGAGATCCAAAAAATCTCCCAGAAAAGTATAAAGGAAAAAACACAACAAAACAACCAAAAACCAAAAATCACATGCCTATCATAGCACTTGGGAAATGCAGCATGAGCACCGGGAGTCTGCAGTGAACACCTGCAACATTTACATTTCCCAACTCCAACACTTTACTATTTTCACAATTTAAAATTTCTTTGGGAAACTACCTAGTGAGCACAGAATTTTTTAAACTTCATTGTGTGGATGTGATAGGTCCCATTCGCACTACCACTGTAACCCCGTTCCCACGCTTGGAAACTAACTCACTGGTTACCCAAGGAGTGGCATTTCTTCTCGCAGCTCTTACATGGTCTTCCTGATTTATTAGACTTCTTTTACTGCAGATATCAAAAAGCACAAAGGTACAGCCTGGCACTACTGAGCAGGATGCTCTCTGGCACCAAATACTTCATTTAGGGCACTCAGCATGAGAGCAGATGGAAAGCATCAGTGTATTCCAATTTTGTCCAGCAGGAAGACTTTTTCAGAGAACCTCTGAAGACACCTTCATTGGGCAGAAGCACTTTTCCAGCCAAGCCCTGGCTGTTTCAGGATTCAGCTTATCCAAAATAAAAAGGAAAAAAAAAAACATTTCTCTTCTTTTTTTCCCCTCCCAGGCCCACAAAATGGCTGATGCAGGTTTCAGCACAGCTGCTACTTTAAAACAAAGCCTCCTCACAAGGACCATGTTTCAGCTTACAAGGCGAAAACTTTGGCAAGTGGGAGAATGAAAACAAACAGTTAAAGTAGATCATTTTCTGCAGCTTTAGCCAAATGTCATCAGTGCCCATGCTATAACAGAGTCAGAAGTCAGAGCACTAACCCAGTTTGACCACAGCATCCTTCAAGCCTGAACTGAAAAGTCAACCCAACAGCTCCATCATGGCAGGACAACCAACTGAGCGTTACCTGACTACCCCAAAACAGCTTTTCCCCACTGTGGGGCAGCCCCACATGGCAGCTTCATTCTCATCCCGGGGCTTAGATGCTAAAGGTGCTGTGGGACCTCCATTGCCACCAAAGGGGTTGAGGCAGGTCTCTGCAGGGATGATGCCCCCGAAGTATCCGAAAGCAAGCAGCTCCAATGGGAGCACACAGCTGCCTACCAAAACACTGAGGCTCTACCAACACTAAGAAATTACCAATATGCTCAAAGCACATCACACCATGGGAAATTTGTCTGCAAAGATGGGCCCCAAGAGACCAATTTTTTGTGTGTGTGCTTTTTGCTTTTTTCTTTTTTTTTTTTTTCCAAAATGTACTCCTATATATCTCACTGTCTCCACCGCCACAAGCACAACCGGGACCTGGAAATCTGGTGAGGACAATCCACCTCCTGTCCTTTATCACTTTCATTAACTACGATATTACATGCTTATAAAGCTACAGTCGAAAGACAGCAGCACGTTGGACGCAGTCTTTCCTCGTAACTCCTGTTGTTGGGTGCACGGAGCAGCCCGCGTTGTGCCTTTAGCATCTTCCTCTTGCAGCAGATCCTCCTTGACCTGCTGCATTTCTGTTCATTCTAATCTTGCTTCAAAGGTACACGAAGGGTGAACTCAACCAAATGTTTTGCTAAGACCATCCCATCTCCAGCCCTTAAACTTGCACATTAAGCCTCCCCAGAGCCCTGTGAAGCAGATTTAGACTTTGGGGAAACTCCAACACAGGCAGTCCCAGTTTGGTGCCGCTGAAACTAAACTAGATCCTTCTCCCCTTTGCCTTTCAAGTGACTCCTGACCTTCCTGCCTCGGGATGAAGAGCCTGGGCCAAGTTTCACCACAGCAAACACAGACCTGAGATGTCTTCTATTTCCAGAAAACGCTGCTACATTTTTAGCTTTGAAATCCTAGGGCGGTTTTGTATACACAAAGACAAATCTAACCAGGGAAGCAGCTGCATACTGAAAGAATGCTTCAGCTCACTAAAACTTGCAGCTGCTTCACTTGCCTATTTAGTGGAAAGGTGGTAAAAAAAAAATTAAAAAAAATCACCTTCGGGAGTACTACACTTTCACCCCACCCATCTCTACACACTTTCCTGGGCAGCCCAGACCTGAGCCCCAGCTACATCATCACTTGATTAACAATTAAGTCCAGTGCTGCCAACTGGATTATCGTTATTATTGTGAACCATTTATTTTATTTTTTTATGCACCACATGGCCCACTGGGACAACTTAAACATAAAATCATTTTCTGCCGTTTAGGCAAATGATATTCATTCCTGCATTTTTAAAACACAAACACTGTAAATAAAATATTAAGCTGTCGAACTGTCACTGAATCTTCCTCCTGCAGTAATACCCCAGAAGAAATAGTTACCAAGTTATCCTTTCCCATAGAGCTGGCACAGGCCTCTCATCTGCTGTAAGAGAAATCAAAAAAAAAATCAGTGTTGCAGGAGCCTGGCCACAGCAGAAACAGCTGCCACAAACCCCCAAGTGTTAAGGGCCGTCCTCCCCATCCTAAAATAAACTAGGAAGAGCAGAAGCCATACAGGCACAGGAAAGAGCCAGAAGGGTGCCAGATTTTGGCAGGGGAATGGGCCAAGCTGAAGAGCACCGACAAATCCAGCACTCAGAGGGGGAACCTTCCCCCTGTGGAAGCACTGGTGCTACGTCCTGCAGCTTCTCTTCCATCTCATTTCCAGCACCCCGGGTATTTGCAGAGCTGGTCTGCAGGCTGGAGAGCCCAAGTCGTCTTCACTTCAGCTTGAAGGAAAGAAGACGTTTTAAGAAAATAAGAGCATTTCATAAGCTGTTGAACGTTGCAACTTCATCAGCTTGCTCACCATGCCTCCCGGGACTCAAGCTCCGGCTGCCAAGGTAGCGAGGCTTACAAGCAGGGCAAGAGGAGACCACACAGCCTTGGGGTGATCATACAGCCTCCTGTGCTGTGGCATCTTATTATATCTCTCTCCATGGCACAGCAGGACAGGAAATCAAACCTGCACTTTACAAGCCTGATAATATGCCAATGCAAGGAATTAGACTCTTACTCCTCTTGTTTTATTTTTACTTCTTTCTTAGGATCCACTTCAGTTCCCAGAGTTACATCCCTGAGGTTACAAGACTTGCCTCTGAACCTGCACATAGGCAGGTGCCCTGCTGGATGCAAACTCCTGGAAAACGGTATCACTGATTGATCCTCAAAACCTGCAGCTTATCCCAGTTGTGCGGGAAACAGCACCCCCTGAAAGCTGCGCATAGAGGGAACATGATGGAGGGATGGAATAAAATCATTCACAGACAAACAATGAACATCAACTGGCAGCTGCTCCACGGGATTCAGATTCCCACAGCCAAAGGCAACAGAAACCAAACACGGCAGAGTGCACTGTTTGGCCAGGTTAAGTCTACCAGGGTCCGAAAAGCATACAACAAGGTGGTCTTACATGGTGGCAAATACAAGCGTGTCTGAAATCGTGAGTTTGGCTACTCAGAGAAGCAGGTAAACCCCAGCCACTGTGTGTTTTCTGGCTAAACAAGAGAGGGGGAAAAAATTAAATGACTGACATCTTTCCTCGCCAACTTGCTCAATGCCTACAGACACCTCCAGTTCTCAGCAACGCGTCCCAGAGAAGTCTCCCTCTTGCTGTCTCAGCACAGGCAGGTGACCCTCAGCTCAGCAATGTTTGAAGAGCATTTAGAAACCCTTTGCTAGAAGGAAAAAGGATGCCTTGATCTCCTCTCCCCAGTGCTCATTTCACATGACTGAGCACAGAGGTAGGGAGCAGCCAGGAATGCTGAGCCCGGGCAACCTGGGCCAGTGTCACCACATAGGGTCTCTCAGCTGCCAGACAGGCTCTAGAGGAGTCACAGAGGAGCTACACGTCACACAAGTTGGCAGGACAAAGGTAAGAAACAACACACCTGCTCCTGCACCAGTCTAACCCAATTCAGAGCATTTAACAAACAAAACTTTTGCCTCCATCTCCTGCCGCCCCAGAGAAATCAGCAAGCTGGAGCAACCTGCAGGCATTTCTCATATGGCTTTTGACTGGGAAATGGGAGCAAATACTCCCATCCTTAGCTCACAGCCAACAGCAAAATTCCTCTTTCAAACCTACCTAGTGCCACCCCTCTGAATAACAGACTTTTACCCACGCAACAGCAACGGCCTTGCTCTCTTCAGTGGGACACAGGTATGCTGGGCGAGCTTCCCACAGTGCAATATTTAGAGGCAGGAGAACAGTCCTGGGCTCTGCCCATCCACGCCGTGCTAAAGCAGATGATGAGCAGCACGTGGTGAATGATTAACTACCCGTACGTAGCGTGGAGATGATGCCAAAGCCCTTCCAAAAGACACGCTGCACAGCTTCTGCTCTCGGGAAATTTCCAAGGTGCAGGAGGCAACCTCCTGCCTGCAAAGGACAGAACAAGAACCCAGAGAAGAAGTCCATCCTCCAGAAGCACCCAACACGCAAACCCACTGCCAGAGGTCCCCAAGGCTCCACCTAACTGATACAAAATTATGCTGTGGTACGGAAAAAAATGCATTCCTAGGACTGTGGTACTCACATTTCCACCCTTCGTGGTGGGTGGAAGGGAAAGCACGCAGGGGTTCAGTGCGCCACCAAGTCAGCCCCGACCTTTACCAATTCCTGCATTTTTATTTCAAGCATCTGTGTTTGGGGAGAGGTAATTCCAGTGAGCCTGCACGCCAACATTTCTGGATATAAAGCAGATATCTGGAAAATCACTATTAATGCATGTGCTATTTCTGGGATATTGATCTCTGACAGATCCCCTGCCCCAACTTTAGTATTCGAAGGTTTCAGTTGCCAACTCCAGGAGCCAGGCATCTACATTTTAAGTTTAAAGTTATGCTAATAAATATGAGGTCAACAAATAACAAACCAGTTTCAAGCCAAGACTTCAATCGACTGCAGTTTTTACCCAAGGCGATTTTTATTCTTCACATTGGGAGAGAATAAAAAAGAAAACCACAAGCCCAGGAAACCCTTCAGCTTTTAAAACCCACGCAATTCACCTTCATTTGCCCAGGATTTGAAATATCACAGCATACATACAAAAGCAGAACTCTTGGATCTGCTTACCCAAAAGACAAGATTTTTTTTCCTTTTTCCCAGACAGAAAAGCAGCCAGTTTTTCCAAAAAACATTTTCCAGAAACCCACAAGTCACATGAATCACCTTTATTTGCAGATGAGCCCAAACCTGAACTCCACTACCACCATCATCACCACTCACGCAGAGCAGAGGAAACCAAAAGCTGGATCAAAATGGGCAGCTTGTCTCTGCAGAAGGCCGAGGGACACGAGAGGCAGGCAGAGCACAGGCACGCCTCCTCTTACACAAGACTGCCATTATATATAAAGTCAAGTAATCTAACTTCACAGGAATGAACTCAGGGTTGAGGGCTCTGCAGTGCAAAAGGATAGCTGCTTCTCTAGATTCACCATTTCTCCAGTGGGACAGTTGAAATGGAACATTTTTCCATGCTGGCTGGGAGAGGGTGGTGGCAGTACCGCATCCCGCGTGCTGTACAGCCTTAGGAAACCACTCTGCATGCACAAGGGGAAACCCAACGACCACCAACGCCTCCTGTTTCCCTCTTCTACATGGACAGATTGTGACAGGTCAGGATGTGACATTTCCACCACGCCCCACTCTCAGGTGCATCAGGAGAGGGTCTTCCTTCATCCCAGCTGGGGAGGAACTGGGACTTACCCGAGGAGGGGATGGCACATCCTGGTATCTCAGTTACAGTGAGACACGAGAGGCAAAGGAAAAGTATTTTTTCCTGCTAAGTGATTTCAGGTGTGGAGCAGAGCTGGGATGCTTTTTGTCATTCTGCGAGCATGACCATGTTTGGAGCAGCTGTTGCTCGGCGCTGTAGCTTGTAAGGAGAGGCTTTGTGGTTAGCCACCAGGACATAGCGCCTTCCCCCAAACGGCAGCGATAAAACAACGCACGCCACTGCCACAGCATCCCGAGGATTTTAAAGGTGCTTGGCAGATGATGGGGATTCATGCAACCTCACAAGCCCTCAGAGAGGGAGTAAAGTAAACGCAATAAAAAAAGAAAGATGAAACGGATAAGCCGGGGAAATGGAGAATCAAAACTGCTAGACCAGCATGTTAAAGCACGCGCAAGAAATTAGGGGCTCAGGGGCAGCTTTCCCACAGCATCCCGAGGATTTTAAAGGTGCTTGGCAGATGATGGGGATTCATGCAACCTCACAAGCCCTCAGAGAGGGAGTAAAGTAAACGCAATAAAAAAAGAAAGATGAAACGGATAAGCCGGGGAAATGGAGAATCAAAACTGCTAGACCAGCATGTTAAAGCACGCGCAAGAAATTAGGGGCTCAGGGGCAGCTTTCCCTGCCGCTAAGGTGGAATCCCACAACACTCCAAATCCTCTGTTTGTTCAACTCGGCCCTGGCCAGTCTGAGAGCACAGACCTCCTCGCCCGGGAGGCACAGCATACATTTCCACAGCCCTGCTCCATAGAGGGTCTCAAAGCAGAGCAGCCGAAACTGCCGGCAGCCCCCGGCCCTACTGAGCAGCAAATAACATCTTCACTCTGCCCGAGAGCCTCTGTTTTGGCTTTTGAGTTTCAGCAGCTGCAAGCAATGGCTGAGGGTCACAGCAGAAGCATTTCCAGCCTGCTGCCCAGAGCCTGGGGCTGCTCTGACAGCTTTTTCCAAACATTCACAAGTCTTCCCAAATGCCCCCACCTCCCACCCATATTTTACAGGTGGAGAGATGAGCGACACAGGCCAAAAATGCCAGTGCCACTCAAGGAGGGAAGCAGAGAGCCCCGTGCCCGGCCCCTGCTCCGACTCCAGCCAGGCTCCTGCTTTTGTTCGCTTCCATGTGTGCGTAACCAGCTGATAAATGGATTTGCAGCCAAAGAGTGACACACAGTGCAGTTCCCAAACTGCTTCAGCTGGATCACTCCTGGGAATGGCATTGCTGGACTACTTTTGCTACAGGGGCTGGTTTGTTTTTTACAAAGCTATAGCTTAGAGTTGGAAGAGCTTTACTGATGCTATTATACAGGCTGAATGAGGGCAAACATCCTCCGTGGACAGAGCAGAAAGGTCCTCATCATCCTTAAGTCAGGATTTTATCATTCTGCTGAGCCCAGAGACACTTAGGGAGGGCAGAGCTTTCGAAGCAAATTTGAAGTAGCACATCAGGGGACCTCTGCCACCCCCTAGGCTAGGAAGAAGCCCTGAGGGCTTCCCCCACCTCCTACCCAGCCCAAATCCTAGCCTGAGCGCAACTCACAGACCACAGTGACTGCTTGAAACAGACAAAACTCATGAGCTGAGCCAAGGTCCCCAGTTTTGCAGCAAAGCAGAGAGCGCCGAGCCAAGCGCCTCTCGCAAGGAAGGGCTTGCAAAAGAGGTCATGGCTCTTATCCGGTCCTGACGGGACCAACCCTGATGATACATCTCTCTCCATGTGTGTATATATATATGTACGTGCCTCCTGAACACGAAGCAAAAACCTTCGAGCTGTTTCACCCCCTCCTG
>NW_009694230.1:95730-95979 GCF_000703405.1 Apaloderma vittatum
TCTTTCCCCAGGCCAGACGCCGTTCCCCCCTCCGTGAGTTTTGCCCCCCCTGCTCCCCGATCGTACCGGCTGCCATGGAGACGAGCCCGAAACGCTGGAACAAATACAAAATAAACATAAAATAAAATCGAAAAGCAACCCGAAAAGCAAAGCGAAGCCTTCCTCAACCCCCTCCCACCCCAAAACGGCGGGCATCCCTCGCCGGCGGGGCGGGAAGGATGCTTGGCGGCCGCGGCTCACTCACGATGA
>NW_009694231.1:0-16566 GCF_000703405.1 Apaloderma vittatum
CTGTCCAGGTCCCTCTGTAGAGCCTTTGTACTAATGGGTCTTCTTGTATTCATAATCCCTGTCAAGATTCTACACTGTGACCAACCTTCCTGCCAATGTGTGAGAAAGTCTCGTTAGCCTGGGCCTACATCTTTCGCTTAAGCTCACAAAGTACTTCTGGGTGACATCTTCCTCTAGATCAAGTTGCTCAAAGCCCCATCTAGCCTGGCCTTGAACACTTCCAGGGAGAGGGCTTCTGCAGCTTCTTAGCAACCTATGCCAGTGTCTCACCACCCTCACAGAAGATAATTTCTTCCTTATAAGTAATCTACATTTACTCTCTTACAGTTTAAAAGCATCACCCCTTGTCCCTACTCCCTGATAAAGAGTCCCTCCCTTTCTTTCCTGCAGGCCCCCTTTAAGTACTGGAAGGACACTCTCCAGAGCTCCCCAAAGCCGTTTCTTCTCCAGGCTGAACAACTGCAACTGTCTCAGCCTGTCCTTGTAGTGGAGGTGCTTCAGACCCCCAATCATCTTTGGGGCCCTCCTCAAGAGCCACTCAATCAGGTCCATGTCTTTCTTACACTGGGGGCCCCAGAGCTGGACACAGCACTCCATGTGGGGTCTCACAAGAGAGGAGCAGAAGGAGAGAATCACCTTCCTTGACCTGTTGGCCATGCTTATTTTGATGCAGTCCATGATACAGTTGGCCTTCTGGACTGCAAGCACATCCACCAACACTCCCAGGTCCTTCTCCTCTGGGCTGCTTTCAATCCACTCTTCACCCAGCCTGTACTGGTGCTTACGATTGCCCTGACTTAGGTGCAGGACCTTGCACTTGACCTTGTTGAACTTTATGAGGATTTCGCAGGCCCAACTCTCAAGACTGTTAAGGTCCCTCTGGATAGCATTCCTTCCCTCCAGCATGTCAACCCCACCGCACAGCTTGGTGTAATCGGCAAACTTGCTGAGGGTGAACTTGATCCCATTGCTCGTGGCCCCAACAAAGATGTTAAACAGCACCAGTCCCAATACTAACTCCCGAGGAGCACCATTCATCACTGGACTCCAGTTGAACATCAAGCCACTGACCACAGCTCATTGAGTGCAACCATCCAACCAACTCTTTATCCACCAAGTGGTCCATCCATTAAATCCATGTTAAATGTTTTGCACAAGTACAGGTAGATGACATCAGTCGCTCCTCCTTTATCTACCAACACTGCATCCTCATCATAGAAGGCCATCAAATTTGTCAGGCATGATTCGGCCTTACTTGACATCATGTTGGCTGTCACAAATCACTTCTTATTTTTCAGGTTTAATTTTATCAGGGATTTGGCTGTTCCAGCCTGATCCCTCGTGGCTCAGACAATTTCTCTGTATTGATCCCAGGCTACTTGTCCTTTCTTCAACTCTCTGTAGGCTTCCTTTACGTGCTTAAGTTTGTCCAGGAGCTCCTTATTCATCCATGCTGCCTTACTGATGTTTTTGCCTGACTTCTTTGTTGGGCTGCAACTCTGCTGAGCTTGGAGGAAATGGTCCTTGAATATTAAACGTCTTTCTCGGGCACTTCTTCCCTCCACAGCCTTATCCCATGGTACTCTACTAAGCATACCCCTGAGAAGGCCGAAGTCTGCTTTCCTGAAGTCCAGGGTAGTGAGCTTGCTCTGAGCCCTCGATGCTGACCTGAGGATCTTTAACATCACCATTTCACGGTCACTGCAACTAAGGCTGCTCTCAAGCTTCACATTCACCACCAGCCCTGCCCTGTTGGTGAGAACAGGGTCCAGCAGTGCACCTCTCCTCTTGGGTCATCTATCGCTTGAGAAGGGAGTTATCATCAACACATTCCAGGAACCTCTTGGATTGCTTATGCTCTGCTGTGTTGTCCTTCCAAAAACTATTAAGGTGGTTCAAGTCCCCCATAAGGACCAGGGCTTGTGAACATCAGGCTGGTCCTATCTGTCTGTAGAGGGCCTTGTCTGGCGGCTTGTAGCAGGCTTCCCCTATAATGTCACCTGTCCCTGCCCTCCCTTTAACCTTGACCCATAAGCTCCCCGTGAGTTCATCACCCATCCCCAGATGCAGCTCCATGAACTCCAGCAGCTCACTGACATAGAAGGCAATGTGCCTTCCTTGTCTCCCCTGCCTGTTCTTCCTAAAGAGATTGTATCCTTCCATTCCAGCACTTCAGTCATAGGAGCCATCTCATCTCTCCACGATGCCAATTAGATCATGGCCCTGCAGGCATGTGCATGCCTCTAACTTGTTTTTTTTATTCCCTGTGCTATGTGCGTTTGCATAGAGGCATCTGAGCCCCCATGAAGGTGACTTACTGGCTGGATTCCTCCGTGTTGCTGTTCAGGTGATTTTGTCGTGACCAGTAATCGTAAAGCAACCAAGCAGCACCACCAGCCGAAATAGCTCAGTTGGGAGAGCGTTAGACTGAAGATCTAAAGGTCCCTGGTTCAATCCCGGGTTTCGGCAGAAGGGTTGGAGAGTGGATTTTTAAGTACTATGAATAACAATTATAATAACCACCATAATATATATATGACATAACACGATGTAATATAATAATGCAGTTTAAATTGCAACAGGCATAATTAGTTTCTACTCCCTGTATGTCAAAGTTGGTGGTAATGTAGAGGTTTTAGCAGTGGTGTCCTGGCAAGTGGTCAGCACTTGAAGTCCTGTGCTTGAAGGAATCTAACGTTCACAATGTTTTCCTCCCCGCTCAGGAATGCA
Source organism: Apaloderma vittatum (assembly GCF_000703405.1). NCBI lineage: Eukaryota > Metazoa > Chordata > Aves > Trogoniformes > Trogonidae > Apaloderma > Apaloderma vittatum. The sequence continues at coordinate 2,731 of NW_009694231.1, forward strand.
CTTGGGTTCCTTTCTATGGGTTTGCTTAAGTGATTTATGCTTTCAGAACTTGCTCTGTCCTCACTGACATGCAGCTCCATGTTACATCTTAATTTAGCATAGACAGCGCCCACATAAGTCACATTCCATTACTATTACTTTGTTCTCTGCTACCCCCAAACCAGTTTTACCTAGGTCTATGTTTCTTCAAGCTGACCATTTGTTGTTTTTTATCGCTGTGTGGTGCCCAACCACCCCTGTGGGCGCTCCACTGCACGGCATCCTCTGCCCACGCTTCAAGGGCTCCTCCACTACACAAGGCCTGTGAGTCTCTGATTTCACTTACAACACCCAACAGTGCAACTCCAATATATACTTTTTTTTTTTAACCTTATGAGGCTTCACCTAAGCAGACGATTCTTTTAAGAGATTTAGCAGTGTGAAGTAATCTTGATAGGTAATGTTTGCTGGAGTCGAAGCACCATGTCACAGCTCAAGATCACAGCTGTTTGCTTCAAAGCAAAGCAACTGACTGGGCTCAGGCCACAAACCCCACTAAACAGAGGACTGTGGGGCTGCCATTGCCATTAGTACTCCAGTGAGCACATGTTGAATAATTCAAGTAGCAGAAATGTCACTAGCAATTAAATGGTGTTCCTAGGAAATACAGAGTGTAGATTTACTCTCTGAAAGCATATTTGGTAAGCGAACCTTAGAACCAGAGAATGCGTTGGGCTGGAAGGGACCTCTAAAGGCCATCTAGCCCAACCCCCCTGCAGTGAGCAGGGACATCTTTAACCAGATCAGGTTGCTCAGAGCCACATCAAGCCTGACCTTGCATGCCTCCAGGGGTGGAGCCTCCACCACCTCTCTGGGCAACCTGTTCCAATGTTTCACCACCCTCATAGTTGGGAACTTCCTGATATCTAATCTAAATCTACCCTCCTCCAGTTTAAAATCATTGTGCCTTATCCTGTCCTTACATGCCCTGCATTGTTTTCCAGCTTCCCAGACACACCTTCCCTGAGGGGCATTTCCTGCTGCACTTCTAATTCTGTTGAACATCACAGTCTGGAGGAGCTGACACAGAAGAGAAATGCAAAAAAGTCTCCTCCTCCCACATTCTTATTTTGACACTAGTCATCCAATCACAAAACCAGAATCAATATCTACTTCAGAAATAAATACCAGATTAACTGTAGGTTAGGCTTTCCTGGTAGGCAGTCCAAGCAGAAAAACAGAAAAGTATCACCTTTCTCCATATGCCTACAAGGAGACCCCAAAGAGTTTGGTAGCTCTGAGAATGGCGTATTTTTCTTCCATTCTCCTGGAAAAAGGCAACAGATTATTTCACATTTCTGGGCGGTGCACAGCTGACACCTTTCTCACCTGCATGCTCAGTGTTGTTGCTTTTGCCAGCCAGAAAGGGAGATAGGAGATGAACTTTAGCCCTTTTCCATCTCTTGCACTACTTCACTCTTTGCTCACAGGAAACATCACACTTCTATGAAGTGTCAGGCTTCATTCTGCTGACCAAAGGAACAAGGAGAGATTTTACCACCAAATCACTGGGCATCCAAGGACAAACTAGCCCGAGTTGCCAGAAACCCATTTACTAAAAAATAGTATTAAGCAGCAGCTGGAAACTTTCCAGAGAGAGAGATCATTTGTATCTACAGAATCTTAAGAGTTTCTCAGAATGGGGTGTTTATCTTCAAATAATAAAGCTATACAGCTTCTTGTAGAAATATACAGTAAACCAGAAAGCAGTTATTTTTCTCCAAAAGACTTTAGTTTATGACTTCCAGCTGCTTATTTCTTTATAGCCATAATAATGTGCCAGGCTTTTATTTATGGCTCAGCATGCAGCTTTTATCAGTTGATAAACAGCTATTAATAATATTTAAGAATAGACAACCATGTAATATACACATTAGTTTGTGCTTGAGAAATGGTGGAAATATTACACAAGAAAAAAAAAGTGGTTTTGTGATAAATGCTTAATAAGGATTGCCTGAGATCAAACAGTGAGCCTGATTTAGATTTTACAGTAGTGAGACTCAAAATTAACCATTCTAGAATTATATCACTAATCCTCGTGTGAGATAAAATCCACAAAAACAAGTGCACCAGTATTGACATATAACATTGTAGCTGTTAGCAGTTACAAACCTAACGAGACATCAAGACAAGCTCATAATACTCCAGCCTCAAAATTTTATTCTGTTATACCTAAAAGTTTTTATAACCTGAACTTACATGCTATGGGTCATCAAGCTATAGCATTTAACCAATATTTTCTTTTAAATTAATCAATCAAAACTGTTGGATATTCTGCAAAACATGCTGGTAAAATAAATTTGATCATGTGTTTAAATTCTAAAAGATCATATCCAGTCAAAATAAAAGTTTCTGACCTTTTGTTTTTATATGCACATGCATATATATCCCTATATAGAGATTATATTACTGGATTTGTACTTTTTTTATTCGTATAGAAGAAAGATGCCTCACACTTTATTGGCAATGGCAGCACATAAAAGTTCAAACACATTAGATAAGGATGTGAATGAATCTCTGCTTAATATGAAGGGCAGAATTTTCAGTTTGAGTTTATAGCAGTTCAGGAAACAGACTTTCAGGAAGGTTTCTGTGAATCAAATCAAACGAAACCAACCAAAGAAGCAAACAACAACAAAAAATCCTTAAATTGTAAAATAATGTTTGAAGTAGTTTACACAGAAAGTGAAAAACACGAACACATGCAAGAAAGCTTCTAAAACATTAGGTATATAAGATGTAGATGTGGCAGCTTTCAGTGCTTTCCAGTAGCTTCACATGGACTCAGATTCTCTTCATTTCTTTTTAAGCATTAAATTCTTTCTCTTAATTCACCCCCAGTATGAAATGTTGGACCTGGTGATACCAAAATTCCACTGAGAAAGAATTTCATTGCCATAATGATTTCTCTCTATAGGAATTAACTCATTATAAAAAATCAACAGAAAAATGTATATTCTGAACATATTGTAAGCACATATTGTAAGGAATTAGATGTAGAAGAACATGACTAGGGAACTCTGGTGCAGGAATTTTTGTCTGAAGTTGAATAAATACAGGGAAAAAACAGGAAGGAAGAGGTTAAGCAGAAGATAGAGAAATAGCAATGAATTCTCCTTTTACCTTCCCATACCACCTCTGGAATAGAGATTTCTGTGTCAAAGGAAACCGAAGAGAAGTGGGAGGTGAAAAGGAGTCATTCTCCAAGCTAAGCACTGCAAGGCTTTCCATGTGGAAGGAGCAAAATCAGATGCTACAGTAATAGCAGCCCTGAGTGCTAGAACCATCTGAGCTGCAGCAACCTATCTCCAGCACAGCCCTTCTGCTAGCAAAGAGCAGCCTCCTGAAACCTTCCTACTTCAGCCAGGGAGGATAATTTTTTCAATTTTACTGGAGGATTTGCTCCCACTATGAAACATTAAGTCAGGAACAAAAAAACATAGAAATAAAACCACAAGCATACAATGTTTATAAAAATAGTGAGGAATAAATAAAGCACACATAAACCCAGTGCTGGAGCTGTTAAAGCAGAGAAAAAAAGCTGTATCAGGTCAGCGGACACCCCCATGTACTCTTTAATGTGCAAGGGGTAGTACAGGAAGTAGTAAAATCTGAGAGGACCAAGGATCAAGAAATTACAAAAAAACTACAAAAAATTGCAAAAATTTTAAGGAAATACAATGTGAAAAGACTGACAGTATGAACTGCTTTCTTCTTCCAAGTACTCTTAAGTGTAGTAGCAGTAGCGCACAGCTCTCACCAATGGCAGCAAGACACAGTGCAAAGACTGGATCTCTCACCTGACAGATAATCTGCCCGAATAGTATATGGACTCTGGGGACAGCTCTGGTAAAGCAACGTTAATCGTGGAGGTGATTAGGGTTGCCACAGTAAATTTGCAGCTGTGATGGAAAAAGAAAAAGGTCTACTTTTTTTTTGCCTGAAAGCATGTTATATGCTGTTTACTGCTTAGCCCAATAACCCACCAAGTGATCCCTGTGGTATTTGCTAAATCTTCATTAGGTTTAACATGCACAGTAGTTATGGAGCTTGTAAACAGTCATGTTAATTTACTGACACAGCACTGTTTCCTTTGCAGACTCCTGTGAGAAGCATCAGTGCTGCACCTGTGAGAAGAAAGAGAGAGGCAGAAAGGTCAGGGACTGAAAACGTTCCTGATGTTCAGGAACAGAAATCAATTATTTTCTCTAAACATTGGAGCAATGCAGGAAAAGAACAGGTGGGAAAGAAATTTTGCTTCCTCAAGTTTACTTCTGGTACTATTGCCTTTAAAGTGTTTTCGTAGCTGGCTTGAAAAGTTACTTCAGGGATCTGAATCCAAAACTGCATGACAGAAATCAGACGGGTATTAACATTCAAAGGAAGCATTATATCCTCACAGGGAAATTGAGAGTATTCACAGATGACCATGAAAAGAGTGAATTTCATTACTTTTCTCAGCCACGATGATTTCGTTTCAGCTAAAAATTATGAAGCATGCACTGCTATTGTTCCTGCCTTTCAGAATCAACTGCATGGAAATTGTCAGACAATATGAGGATTTGGGAAAAATAAAAGGAGTGTTTCTTTTTGAAAGCAGCACAATTGTAAATGCTTCATGGAACAATGAAAGTGCTATTACTGGTAAATATACCACCCAATCAGAACCACATACATCTCACACAACACAAAAGACATAGTCATTTAAAAACTACAAAAGAGCAAGAATATTGAGTAGCCAGAAGCAAAATTTCTCCTGTAAGCAAGGACTGTGATAGCAATTAGATTCTAAGTAGGATTAGGCCCATTGTCAGAACTTCAAACAGAGGGAAAAAGTTCAGATTTTCAGTAGTTTGTAGTAATGCCAACAGTACGAAAGTCATGAGAAAGACACAAAAGTAAAGCTAGCTTAAGTAAAATGTGTTTCTCAATGACTGCAAAATTCTATTTAAAGTAATGCTTACAATAGGAGTACGTCAGGAAACAAAAGTTTGTGATAGCAGGCACTTATTTAAAATTGTTCATAAAAGATTTTTTTACAAAAAAAGGGTAACTGTGATACCCATTTTATTTCAGGGCACTTTTCAAAAACAGATTATAGCAAACACGAACACATTCCTTAAACAAGATAACACCTCATGCACAAATTAAGACATATTCAGTTAATACACAGTGCTGTGTGCAATAAACCACAGCCACTTTTAACACGGTGAAAATTCCTCCTGTGATCTGTACATAAATGAGGTTTTATCCCAGAAGTTCTCATTTTATTTTTCTAAACAAGACAGATTTTTCCCAGATACACCCCTCACCAGAAAAAGAATATCAGTTTATTTCACATAAGATACAGATAAATATATAACTAATGTCACATATTTAGTCCAATTATAAGGTCTGGAGTAGGACTATCTTTTATGGGGGCTCATCACATAAAGGTAGCAGCTGAGAAATAGGTGTCAACGTGAGGGAGGTGCGCTACATATTCCTTTATTTAAGGCAGTCAGGGCCTATCTGTACTCTAAAAATGATTTCTATTTTTCCCTTATAATAATTAAGAATGCAACATTAGTGCTTAAGCATGTAACTAAAAGCATGATCCAAGCGAAGAGAAGGTGTTCTCCGTGATCTTGTATAAAGTTTAGCCATCTCCCATGTTACTTACTAGGTATCAGAACTCCTTAGCTAAAAAGCTTGTTATTCCTAGAGTTTCATTTCATTTATTTACCTATAACCTTCCATTTCTCTGTAACCAAGAAGCTGACTTGTGCTTTGTCTTCTGCTCTGCTGGGACAACTCCCTATTGTCTTCAGCTTTTACCCCAGGAGGTAAAGCAGGGCATCATGTGTTGCCTGATCTAGTCGAGAGGTGGCGTCCCTGGTGGCAGAGAGGCTGGATTAAAATGATCTCTAAGGTCCCTTCCAGCTAAGGCCATTCTATGATTCTATGATAGTGTATGTTCCTTTGACCATTTCACACAGCCAAAAAGCAGAAAGAGCCAGTAACCAATCTGCAGCCAAAGTGTAGAGGGAACTGGACTTGTCTTCTGTCTGTATGGAAAACAGCACAACAGCTGGGACCCCATGAAGTGAAAGCTAAAACCTAGTGAGTTACAAGCTCTTTCATTTCTGGCAGTGCCATTACAAATAAAATTCTAAGCTGGTTTGTAAGTATCATTACAAATTCTGTAGCCCATTTTATTGGCTCCACTGAGCGCAGCAAAGATGTGACATCCAGCACCTTATCAGGACATCTCGGCTAAAAATAAAATTTGCTAATATTTACTTTCCAGTAGTATTTCCAGCTAAGAATCAAAATTTAAGGAGTGGATGAAAGTGAAGATGAGAATTTGAATGAATTCAGGTTGCTAGATCATTTCAAGGCACTTGCTGTGAAATCTGGTCCTGCTGAGCAAGACAGGATGGTGGGTTCAGAACGCAGTCATTCTGGATTGCTGTAACACACACTGACACCTACATGGGGGGTGACAGCCTGTCACACTGATTGTGCTAATGACTGCCACCAAGAGAGTCTTCACTTACAAGCAATCACAGACATCATTAAATCCAATTGGTGGGCCAACTACTTTGTTCAGGGCCAAATGGAAGGAATAATCAAGCCCACAGAGAAGCACATATGAAATGTCAGCAGCTATATAGAAAAAGGATAAAAGTAAGCTCGCCTCCCTGCTAAACCAGGGTCTATCTAGTGCCAGCTCCCTCTGGAGAAGGTATATGCAAAGCACTGAGGGATGAGAACATGGAATGTCATTACAGGGAATGATATTGCAAAGACCTGCTGAGAACAGCCCATTCTCAGAAACTCTTAAAGGGAAAAGGAGGAAAACATGATAGAAACGAAGAGGTGAGCTCCAGGAGCAGATGGAAACACAGTATCTCAGGGGACCCTAAAGAATATAGACTGTCTAATCTTTCAAGGAACTCCCAAACTTTCAAGGAATACAAACTGACAGAATCCTGTACCTGTTACTCTAGTTCTGAAGGAGAAGAGAAACTGCTGGTTCTGTAATGCTGGGGTTTTAGAGCCACCTATTACTTGCAACCTGATCTCTTACATATTCAAATACATGAAGGTGCTACAAGGTTAATAAGTCACACCAGAAATATACTTCCTGAGCATTAACTCTGTGCTGCTGTAGAATCGCAGTGTCTTGAAAAGTGATTCAGTACTAGACTTTCAGCATCTATGTTCCAGCTACAGTTTCTACAGCCTTTCTTTTCTAATGAATCCCGTGCAGACACAGTACATGCAGCCTCAGCATTGTATGAGCAATGCCAATCTTGTCTACATTTAGCTGGATTAAATCATGCCACTGCTAAGACGCAGGTGAAATGGGGTCTCCTGGGTGAAAGTGGTGCTTGCCCATTGAGGAAAAATCTCAACCACAGGTAAACTCAGCCAAATTTTGGGGTTAGGAACAGCAAATAGAAAAAGAGTGATGTATCTAGAGAGGTGGGACTATTTTATCAGTCAAGAGTGGAAATCAAGAGTGATTCTCAGCATCTCTGGCCTGCTAATACCTATCCGCAATTCAGCTGGTATTAAAGACTCTTGCTAACCTGTGGTGGGATGACCCCAGTTGGATGCCAGGTGCCCACCAAAGCTGCTCTATCACTTCACTCCTCAACTAGACAGGAGAAAGAAAATATGATAAATGGCTCATGGGTCGAGGTAAGGACAGGGAGAGATCGCTCAGCAATTACTATCGCCGGCAAAAGAGGCCTGACTTGGGGAAATTAATTTATTACCAATCAAATTAGAAAACAATAATGATAAAATAAAACAAAATCTTCAAAACACATTGCTCCCACCCCTCCCTTCTTAAATCTGTTATCACAGAGGTGCTATCACCATCACTGATGGGCTCAGCCCTGGCCAGTGGTGAGCCTACCTTGGAGCCATCTGGCACTGGCTTTATCGGACACAGAGGAAGCTTCCAGCAGCCTTCACAGCAGCCACCCCTGCAACCAAAACCTTGCCATGCAAACCTAATATATAACTGCAAAATTTCACAGGAATTGCTCCACATTAAAACTAGAAAATCATATTTCTGCATCAGGACAGATTGCTGGAATGAGTTCACAAACTTGGACGTAAGAAAGTTGCTCAGTACGCTTAAAGGTTATGAAAAGTTCCTTTAAAATCACTGTAGGGAACACAAATGTGTAAAATATAAACAATTCCTGTCTAGAGAACAAACTTTAAAAGCACCTATAAAAAAGTATCATTAGAAAAAGATGAAAAATCTGTTATTTATACCTGTAAATGCACACAAAATATACTTCATTCCAAAAGTAAACACAGTGGCCCTCTGACTAGCAAGTGATTCCATACTTAAGGAACAAATAATCTCCTCTACAATAAACCAACTGTCTTGGGGAGATATCACACATAGCGCAGGAACAAGAAACTCGAGAATGTTTTTGGCAGTCTTCATAACACGATTCTAAAATCAATCTGTGATGACAAGAGACCGAATCAATTATACACCTCCATGGATCATATCTAGCATGAAAAAAACAAACCTCTGCTCCAATACAAGAAATTCACAACGACAACACTGACATTCAGTCCTCTTCAGCAAAGGATATACTTAATTTTGCATCTAACTTGCACTCTTAATATTCTTGTTTCCATAAGCAATAGCTGAATGCACTTGAAAGAATGTGACATCAGAAATGCCAGCATGCCAAGCTGATATTACAACTTCTGGAATAAGAAATTTTCTCATACTGTTGTGCAATAATCATAATCAAAAGTGAATCTGATAGAAAAGGCACAGCAGGCTATTTAACATCTTAGTAAAAAGAGACAGACGAAACGAATGATCTACTGTAAGCAAACAATTATGAATTATGGCTGTAAAATATTGCTAAATAACAACACCAAGGATTATCTCCATGACCAGATCCCTCTGATACTCACAGTCTATACATGTCAGGCCAACTCCAACATTGATCTCAGAGCAGTCCAATTACCTTTGTCTGAAATGAAACCTCGAAGCAGTTCCGGAGAGTGACAGCTCAGGGACTTTTCAGTTGCCACGCACATCTGACTAAGAAGGACCAATCTCGCCAGCTACAGAGAGCTCCTCTTATTATTTTAGACGGCCTCTGGGCAAAGGATAGACTCTCCAGTCTCTTCCCCAAAATTTTAGAAACACAGGGAATAGGGCTATGAATAGTTCTGCCTTTGTCTCACCCTTGGTGGATGGGATGGGATGGGATGGGATGGGATGGGATGGGATGGGATGGGATGGGATGGGATGGGATGGGATGGGATGGGATGGGACGGGACGGGATGGGAAAGAGGGGAGCTTTGGCTCTCTTATTGTATGACCATGAACAAAATGAAGGTAGCCTGCCAGGATTCAGATGTCATGGAAGACAACGACCTGTCAAAATTGTATGTGATCTTTTACCAAGGGTGTGCTATGAAACCTGTGGTTATCCATGAATCATTAAGCCTGCTCTTCTACTGGGTCGGGGACACAGAGAAGAAATAGCCATTCGGCCTTCAGCTTTGCCTCATTGCTTCCTCTTGGTCAAGCTCTTGCTTTATCAGCTGCTTGCAAAGTACCAGGTGCCCTAGATAGGGTAGGAGTTGGGTACCATGAAGAAAAAAAAACTCCAGAACTTCACAGCTGATGCAGTGGTAAGACTCAGTGATATCTCATTGCTGAAAGTGTTCAAGACCAGGCTGGACAAGGCTTTGAGCAACCTGGTCTAGTGGGATGTGTCCCTGCCTGTGGCAGGAGGATTGGAACTAGAAGATCTTTAAGGTACCTTCCAACCCAAACCATTCTATGATTCTATTTGGATTGCTCCCAAACGTAATTGGTGGCAGCTGACACATCTTAAATCTCCCCAGAAGGCCTGGCTCTTCCTACTTACCACATGGGACAAGGTGTAACTTTCACAGCTGATGCAGCAGATACCATAAAGCCTACCTATCTCATACATCCTATGCCCTAACACCCATGCTCTCCCAGAGGAGCATCTTGCCCATTAACCTCCACTCAGTCTTCAGAGAGACCCTTTTAACCAAACTACACACCGCCACCCTTGCAAAACCTGAGTAAGCCCATGCCAGCTTGGTGGAGTCTAGCTATGGCTGGCACACTGGGGATGAAGCACTGGCAGCCATGACTGTTCATCCAAGGTGCATGGTACAGCGTGGTCCCAGACTGTGAATGTGGGTTCTACGAGGCCCCAGAACTACCAGGGAGATTGCATCATGACCAGCAGTCAAGGCAATTCACCAGGTAGATGTTGTCAGCCTCACCTGTAATCTCTGGAAGCTCTGCCCTCCTATTTGGCATGATATTGCCTGTGTGCTATGCCTCACCTGACCTCCTTCTGATGGACAGTAGAGACCCATGGACATACCAGTGTGATGCCAAAAGCAGAGCAGAAGGATCATGGAAAGAAAACAAACAGTAAGTGTGGCAAACTTGTCACAGTGAGTGCAGGTGAGAAAACACTAAGGCTGGTGAACTGCAGCTTCCCTCACCTGCAAGACCTTACCACTCTACTCTTGCCATGAAATACGTGCAAGCCAGACACTGAGAGGTCCACTTGTGAGCACGTAGGAAAAAAAGGTGTTAGAATGCTACAAGTGTTACAATGTTACCACCCAAATTCACAGGTTTGCTCTCAGAGATCTGTACTTGTGCTGTAATTGTGAACATGGGGCATCTCCTTCTTATTTCAAATCCCTTAGGAAAGGGGATACTCCTGAGCTGAGAGAAGAGGTCTTAAAAGAGTGTGAAAGACCGAAGACTACAGGAGAAAAAGCAAAGTTAGAGGGGAAAAGAGAAAGAAAGGAAACTAAATACAGTCAGGAATGAGGCTGGATACAGGAATTTGGTAGATCAAACAACAAACTCACATCTTGACCAAATACTCTTATTTTGATCTGTGTACAGTACTACATTTGAAATAACATCCTTGCCTAATACAACCACATCCACAATAAGCAGTGATGTTGATTGGACTCCCATCAAGAAATCAGACTGTACCCTTAAACCACATTTTCTACTGAAGAATAAATTGAATTCTCAGTTACATCAAGACATTCTTTCCAACATGGGAAAGCCTTGTGACATATTTTTGCATTTTAATCATTACATGATCAAGACAAGGATCATAATCAAAATTCCATCTGTGAAAACCAACTGTCTATTTGCAGGGACAAATTTAGCCTGTACAGGCAACAGAATCAACTTGAACACTCTTCCAAAAATATTACTGAAATTACCCTGGGAAACTAAATATGGATGGATATCTATATTCCCAGCTTCTGACAAGAAGAGAGGTTTTCATTAATTCAAAACATACAGTTAAATGATGAGTTTTCAATGCTTGCAACTTTTTTTTTTGTTTCCAAAAGAGTTTGACAGAATGAGTTAGCAGGGGATTAATGCTAATTTTGTTATTTATTATCAGTTAACACATTATAGGATTTATTCATCTATGAGATTATGATTATCCCAAGAGATCTAAAAAATATTTTAAGTCATGGGTAATGTTAACGAGGAATCAGACTTTGTTTTGGTAGTGGGGGAAGGAGAGAAGGAAAAGCTCAAGGGAAGCCGTTAAAATGCTCTTTATCTTACTCAAATTATTGCTAGTAAAGTACTACTGGTACTGCAGTGAAACTAGCAGTACTGTAGTAAAGTACTACTGTTGCACCTCATTAATTACTGTAAGTGCTGAGAGATGTAAGACTATGTTTCCTAACATATATTTAATTCGCCACCCTAGAACCTTAATCTAATGCCACAACCAAATGCAATTAAAATTTTGGTGTGCAAAAATGAATGGAATTGCTCCATACTGCAGAGGTAACAGTCTCATCCCTGACTCTTAAGTCAGTGACAGCGGGAACACACCTCTCCATTCTAAATATTCTGTTACAAGAAGGAAATCAATGTAAGGAAGTGAACTCACAGAACCTCAGAGTTAGCAGATCTCAGAGGGGTTGATTTATGAGGCATGTTTCTAAAGGTATATAAATTACTACAAAAGAGGAAGGGAAGATGATCACTGATCCAATATGACAAATATTTAATGCTTCTAAACAGCCACATCAGGATGAAGGCAACAGCAAAAGATGTCTCACAGCTCGACATCGGGGTCTGAATCTGTGACCCCTTAGATTTGGCTTTAGAGTGAGAGATTTGAACTGGTGCCTCCAAGACTTTGTTCCATTGATTAGTATCTATGTAAAAGTATTCAGGAAGTCAGTTTTTAGATATTAGTTTCCTACTACTGTTACACACAAATACAAATTTGTTTTGAATAAGTATCATGGCATGAAAAACAAACACTATAAAACAAGATGAGAAAAAACAAATACTATAAAATAAGATGAGAAGCTGCCAAGACATGTGTTACATGATCCTAGGAATTTCTGCCCATTCCAGGTAAATAATGCTTTTTTTGTTTATTTTGCTTTTAAAAGTTCGTGACAATTTAGATACCTTGCATTTTATATGTAAGGCTTTTGGTGTTTTTTTTACCTGATGTAAGGTAGGTATTATCTGTAACACCTGTGATGGGGGAGTAGTAGCTCCAGACAAGGATCAAGAGGTCCCAAAAAAATAACTACTTCAGTTCTGAAATAAGTAAAGAACAATCAGTTTCTGGAGAAAGCAACTGCAGAAAGGTAATAGTTCCTCTTCCAAAGAACATGGTGTTAACATAATCAATTCAAAGCTTAACTAGTTGTACTGCATTTGAAAAACGGGATGAATAAAATCAAGCATAGGCAAAAGTCCGTTTCCTGTTGTTTGAATTTAAACTGCGATTTACAGGTAATGAAACCTATGAAACTTTGTGGGAGTGACAAAATTATGCAAGAGCAATACCAAAATCTCATATGTTCTTAGAGGGGTTAATACTTGCCTGTTGGTTTCTGGCTAGTGGTTTTTGTTTGCTTGCTTGGTTTTATACATATACAGACAAGAGATAGGGTAAACTCTCATTTTGTTTGCATGGTCACTGGATCACCTGACTTTGCCAAGGGGAGGTCATGTTTGACCAACTTGATAGCCTTTTATGAAGACATAACCAGGTGGATGGGTGGTGGCCGTGCAGTGGATGTAGTTTATCTGGATATCAGCAAGGCATTTGACACCGTCTCCCACAGCATCCTCATAGGTAAACTGAGGAAGTGTGATCTGGATGACCAAGAAGTGAGGTGGGTTGCTGATTGGTTGAAGGGAAGAAGTCAGAGAGTTTAGTCAATGGGGCAGAGGCCAGCTGGCAGCCTGTATCTAGTGGGGTCCCTCAGGGGTAAGTGCTGGGGCCAGTGCTTTTCAATATATTCATCAATGACCTGGATGTGAGATTAGAGAGCACTGTCACAAAGTTTACTGACGACAGAAAACTAGGAGGAGTGGCTGACACACCAGAAGGCTGTGCTGCCATTCAAGGCTAGAGGGCTGGGCGGGGAGAAATCTTAAGAAGTTCAAGGGCAAGTGTAGAGTTTTGCACTTGGGAAAGAATAATCCCATGTGCCAGTATAGGTTGGGGACTGACCTGCTGGAGAGCAGTGTAGGAGAAAGGGACCTGGGGGTCCTGGTGGGCAGCAGGATGACCATGAGCCAGCAATGTGCCCTCGTGGCCAAGAAGGCCAATGGCCTCCTGGGGTGTATTAGAAGGGGAGTAGCTAGTAGGACGAGAGAGGTTCTCCTTCCCCTCTACTCTGCCCTGGTGAGGCCACATCTGAAATATTGCATCCAATTCTGGGCCCCTCAGGTCAAGAAGGACAGGG
>NW_009694232.1:0-13847 GCF_000703405.1 Apaloderma vittatum
ACGGTTTTCTTAAAAAAAAAAAAACAATAAAAACTTTTCTTAAGTTTGCCTTTTGATTTTGTACGCGTCTCGGTAAGCGGTAGAACCCGTGTGCTTACTGTAAGGAAAAACACGTTGCCAGAGGTCAGTGTTTACAAAGAAGACAGAGGAGTCTTAATTTTACCCGAATAACGGGAGAGTTCACCGCAGCTGGCAAGTCGCAGTGAGATCTCTCCAAACGCAGGAGGACGCAGCCCCCTTTTGTCCTCATTTGCCGGCACACGAAACCCTCTCCCTCTGCCCCCGGGCTGAGGCACTCGGGGGGTACAGACCGCCCGAGCCGCCGAGGACACGTTCCCCCCTTAACAACACGCGCCGCATGTTCATTAACCTTAGGGCGCGCAGGGCAGAGAAGTTCACATTCAGAGGGCTGTTAGGCCTGTGCACTCTCTCTCCAAGTTGGAAAGTTTAGAGCATCCTTGGTGTTGACTAAATTACTAGCCCTGCCGGTCAAAGTAGCTCCTCCTGACAGGCTGCATCCTGTGACTCCTCATTTATGAAGTATATTCTCCTCTTTGTTCCACCACTGATATGTAAAAAGCCTCACACTCTCCTGTTTTTGTTTTAGCACTCATTTGTTTGTTTTATCACTCATTTGTAAAGACATTCTACTCTCTGGTTCTATCATTATCAAGTGTCTCTGTATGGTTAAACAAATATTTAATATTTAAAGAGTAAATAGATGTGTATGTTTAAATAAATACCAGCGTTGTTTATCTTTAAATAAAACACATTTAAATAATGCACATTGTCCTGTTAGTTTCCTTTCTCTTTTTTTTTTGCCTTGTGTGTGAAAACAAATAACATTTAAATTAACCACAACATTTATACAGCTTGTCTGTGTTCTTTCCAGTTCAGATGTGGATCATCAAAACCTGAAGAAATGTCAGACCACAGGCTCAAAAAAAAACACCAACTCTGTTGTGGAAAAGCCAGCGGGACCTCATCCAGTCACCCTGGGGCAGGGGGATTCCCCCGCAGGCACCCTCAGCACCATGTTCTCTCACAGCTGGGGTTCAGAGCGGGGATCACTGTGCTCTCGATGACAGGGCTGCTCCAACAGCTTATGTCTAAGCAGCACTTGCAGTCTCCCTCTCCCGCCACTGGAGATGCTGGGAAACCTGGGGGTAAAGGCTGAGGTGGAATTATTTGAGGCACCAAAGCCACAGAATTCTGATTATGGAGATTTCGATGCGCTGTAAGAGCACAGCTACTAGAGACTGGTACATTCCAGTGTTTAATTCTTCTTAATACTCAGTTTGTGTGCTGTAAAGAAAAGAAAAGCAAATTCTAAATGTGCAAAGAGGCAGAGGGATGGTTTATTTGTTGCACGGTCTTTTTGCACCATACTGCTGTAACAAGCCAGTCTCAAAGCTGGCAAGGCGAGGAGACAAAGGAGAGTGTTTCCCAGAGAAAAGAAAAGCAGGATTATTTGCTCAGTTGTATGCTATGCCAGTCCTCCGCTTTGTTGTTGTTACTATTATGTATCTTTCCTAGTTGTCTGCAGCTGGTGTAAACGAAATTATCTTCAGATTATTTTTATCACACCACAGGGTTCAGATAAACCACAAAAGCATGGGGGAAAGAAAAAAGCTTAAGGAAATAATTTTACTGAACATTGCAATAGAGGAACAAGGAAAAAAAAAGTTTCCCTGGCATTGTACTCACATGCTGCACTCTTATGTAAGAATATGGGTAACAAGCAGGAGGAACTGAAAGTCATTCTATTCCTAACCAAAATAATGAATAAATTGTTGTACCTGGTTATTGTTACAGAAATGTAGTTTGTTCGGGAAGCACAGGTAGGAGAAAAGGAACATAACATACAGAGCTAGTGAAAACCTTCGGGTCGTGGCAAAAAGGAAGTGAAAAGAACAGTGTCACAGCAAAGGCCTGTTAGCAACCCACGAATGAAACAGATGAAGTGCATGGTACTTTAATTTGACTAAAGTCATTCACAGTATAGGAACTGCTGATGTTGAGACTTGCAATGACACGATAGCTCCAAAGAAAGGAATGTGGGAGACTGTATTGGTGATGGTGGTCATTAAGTAAGTTAATGACCCTTCAAAAGGAGACGAAAGAAAATCAACCCAGTGAACTTGAAGAAAAAAGTTTTGGTAAACTCACAGTTTGAATATCAAACCCCGCTGCAGCAAATCTAAGGAAAAGCACACCCTGGAGAGTTTTCCATCTCTTACAGAATCAACATGAAGGCCGCAAACTATCACAATGAGAAAGTGAGCCGAAGAGTCTGGCCAAATCTGTATCATTTCAGTGGCTTGCACCTTTTGAAAAAAAAAAACAGAATCTAGGTTTAATTATTAAAAGTGGCAACAAAATGACTGTTGTCATATGTCAGGAAAATATGGGAAGGTTAACATATAAAATGAGCTAAAACTGTCAAAGAACCATCAGGTGTAACAACAAAAAGCAGATGTGAAAGATTACAGGGGAAGAAGTGACTTGCTCTCAAGGAGGTGAGGAAACTATTGTCAAGTCATGTGAGGAAGACCAAAGTCTCACTTTTTTTTTTTTGCTTTGTTCTTCTCCAAAGTGTCAGCTGTAATCAGATGGCTTTCGTACTTTAACATCAGCAATGTAAGAAAAAATAAAAATCAAGCTAAACTAAGGAAAGAAACAGAATCCATTCAAGATGCTTACAGAAGTCATGTGCCAGATAAGTTTCAGCAAACATATTTAGCAAAATGACTAAGCAATCTAAAAGCTATTAGCAATTACCTTCAAGAACTCAGAAAAAATAGCTGAGATTCCATGAGACCAAGAAAAAGGAAATGGTGC
The DNA here is from genome assembly GCF_000703405.1 of Apaloderma vittatum. NCBI lineage: Eukaryota > Metazoa > Chordata > Aves > Trogoniformes > Trogonidae > Apaloderma > Apaloderma vittatum. The sequence goes on from NW_009694232.1 coordinate 2,842, forward strand.
CTACCTTAAAAAAGAAAGAAAGGAACGAGAATCAGAGGCGAGTCAGCAGAATACTGAAACAAATGATATGCAAATTATTTTTAAGGGCTTGGATGACTAATAATAATAATAAACAATAACATCTCAAACCCAAATCACAGAATCTTGACTTCAGTGAGGCTTCTGATGCTGCACCATCTAACACTCTCATGAAAAGAGGAGCACTGGCTACACAAAACTTAAGTGACATGATTAGAAGATGGCACTCAAGAAGTAGTATCAAGTGATTTGCAATCAAATAAGAAGTTTGTAGCATGAGAGATCTCCAGATAATTACACCCTGGGTCCTACACTGCTTCTGTGATGCAACAGGATAGAGAATATTGTTATGATATTTGTGGAGGATATCCTGTTCAGGTGAGAGCTGCATGCATTTTGGAAGATGTAATTAGAATTGAACGAATCATGACGAGTTGGAACAAAGACCCAAAGTAAATAGGATGTAACTCAATAAGGCAAGAAACTATTACGTATAGCTGGGAATAATTGACTGCAAAAATGTAGGCTGGAGACAAACTGGCTAAGCAGTTACTTTACAGAAGTAAGTCTTTGGTTTATAGCAGTTCACAAACAGAAAATGAGTCAATAGCGATCTGGTGTTGCCAAAAATGTAACTGCTTTAGTAAAATGTAGAAAAAGACTGTCAAACACAGGAAGAATGAAATAATTCTGCCTCTCCACTGAGCTCAAAAAGGCTTTTGGTGAAGAGCAGTTCTCAGTTTTGGGCACCTCCTTTCAATTAGAGAGATGTTGATGGAGGACGTCAAGAGCTACCAGAAATTTAGACAACTTGACCCTGAGTCATACTTAAGTATGTCTGCAGGAAGTCTGTCTGGTCCAGCTGGACATCTGAAAACTCAAAGACATGTGAATGTATAGCCTAGAAAAAAATGCAAGAATTTGTGTAAGGAAAGCATTCTGTGTGTATACAAGGGAAGTGAAGACGTATACAAGAGAAGACATATACCAGCCCATCTGTTTGATAATGGAAATATTTTTTGCTACATAATGAACACACAAGTTAAAACATTTCATGAGACTCTCTTTTTTAGTATACTTAAATCCTCATATATTTATTATCCTGTGAGGTCTACTAAACCCTGAAGATGTAGAGCACCCATACAGTGAGGGGAAAAAAACAAACAAATTTCTTTTAAAATCCATCAAGAAAAAAAAATCAATGTTAGGCTTCTCCTGCATTATCCACTACAGGAAGATGAAGCATAATGTTGCTGGACAGATGGCGATAAAGGAATCCAGTTACACACTTAACTGGAGCTATAAAGTCCATGTGTATTAATTTCCACAACCTTACCTCTACAGAGCTCACATATAAATACTTTTCTTGATAGAGGGAATTTCATTCAACCTTCTCTGAAGGATAATGGAAAGCCAAAGGTCATCCAGCCTGTGCTCAGAATGGGCATGTCCCACAACCAGTCCTTCTGCCACTGCCAGAGACTGGTCTGTATCAGAAACCAGGGAACTATTGGGTCTGTCTGGGGAGGTCTGAAAACAGGCTTGAGAAAGAATTCCTATTTAGGAGGTAATTAAGCCTATCCACATAAATAATAGGAAGAAATTACATAGTTCAGAATAAAACCACCAAATTTGGTAGCAGGAATGCTGGAGAAACATATTCACATATTTATTTTAGAATATACTACTGTGCAACTTGTATGGATGGCATGGTCCCAGCAACTTTTTACAGCTTTAGAACTATAGCATTGGAAGGAAATACTTAGAATCACAGAATGGTAGAGGTTGGAAGGGACCTCTCAAGTTCCTCTAGTCCGGCCTCCCTGCCAGAGCAGGATCACCTACAGTAGATCACACAGGAACACGTCCAGGCAGTTTTTCAAAGTCTCCAGAGACAGAGGCTCCACAACCTCTTTGGGCAGCCTGTTCCAGTGCTCTGCTACCCTCACAGGAAAGATGTTACTCCTTCTGTTCGGCTGAACCTCCTGTTTTCCAGTTTGTGACCACTGCCCCTTGTCCTGTCACTGGACACCACTGAGAAGAGTCTCGCCCAATCCACCTGACACCCCCATTTAGATGTTTATAAGCATTGATGAGATCCCCCCCTAAGCCTCCTCTTAAATACCTAAAACCACAGAAACTTTTTGGCTGGAAAAGACCTTTAAGATCACTGAGGCCAACTGTTCACCCAGCACTGTCAGATCCACCACTAAGCCCGTGTCCCTGAGCACCACATTGACACATCTTTTAAATACCTCCAGGGACAGTGACTCCACCACCTCCCTGGGCAGCCTGTTGCAGGGCTTAACAACCCTTTCGGTGAAGAAATGTTTCCGAATATCCAATCTAAACCTCCCCTGGTGAAAGCTGAAGCCATTTCCTCATCCTATCGCTTGTTACATGGGAGAAGAGACCAGTCCTCAGCTTGCTACAACCTCCTTTCAGGGAGCTGTAGAGAGTGATAAGGTGTCCCCTCGGCCTCCTCTTCTCCAGGCTAAACAACTCCAGTTCCCAGTAGGAACAGCTCACGCAGTGAGTTTTCTCTAGGGAGCTTTAACACCCTTAAAGTCATAGGGCTGGTACCAAACAACACACCCAGATGTAAAATGGAGTCAAATTCCCTTCGGAAGGTAATTAATCAATGCTTGAACTTTATCAGAAGCATTTCACTTTCTGAATATTTATTGAGGCTTTTTAGGTACAAACTGCGGAGAAGTTCGATGCATTAAAATGTTCAGCACATTTCAAATATTCTAATTAAACAGTGCCACAGCCCTAAATAGACACACTGTTCACATAATCAAGACCAGAATATGGATAATCTATTTTATAATGGGGTTGTTAGTTTCCCATATTTGGTGGTTCAATAGTACAGACATGACTTTACAAGCTATTTCTGACAGAATGAATCGGTAAGAATCTAACAATGGTTGCAAGTAAAGCAATGGCTTATTTTCAGCAGTGTTAAGTGGGAGAAAACACACAGAAAAACGTTGTTTCCAGAGTTTTCAAGACGAAAAATGTGGCCTTTGTGTTAAGCTATGGCTATAGGCTGAATTTCCAAACTCTTTCACCTCTACTTACCTCAAAAACCAGTCTTATTGTATTTTACAAAGAACAAATTGAGATCTACAGTACCCACAGTCACTCAGAACTGAGATGGAGTGAAATTTGCTCCTAGATTCCTAACTATAATAACTATAAACCATTCTGACATTTTAATGAGATAGTGTAAAAATGCATAATCATACGAATAAATTTTAATTAAATCTGAGATCATGTCTACTGAGATTAAAAAAACTACCAACATTTTTTTTGTAAAACCAAACAATTATTTGTTATTCTTATAAATTAGTGCTGTATTTTAATGGCACTTGAAACCACTTGTATGTTGCAGATACACCAATTTAGGGCTTAATTTACTTGTTATCTTTGCATGATTCATTTAGCAATGCAGTTACTCTTAAAAACATTAATACCTTGTAAAGATAGCATAATAGCAGAAACAGAAGGACCTCTGAGGAATTACTGACAAAAGAAAACTTGTGTAACTTTAATAAAATACTCATCCAGAGAAGCCATAGGAGGGAATGAGATAGCTTGAATGATGAAGAGCATTGTAACAATTTTGTGAATTAAGACATAATTCAGGAGTTGAGAACTATGTGAAAACTACATCCAGAAGGACTTCCTGAGGTATATAAAAGCCTAACTCTATAATATAATTTTAATTACAAGTGCAAAATCCTTTCTCCTGAGATTCTAAATGTTGAAAAAGAGCAGCAATCCTGAAGCTATGCACTTTATGGAGCTGTGATCCGTAGTTTGCAAGATGTAGCGGAAGACATCTGCATAACACCGTGAACATGGAAAATCCTTTTGCTACCTGTCACCATGTCCTGCCCCTGTGTGATGAGAAACCATGTCCCTGTCTCTCACTAGGCTCAGCAGAAGACTTCTCTGTCTGTGAGGTTCCTCATGGGACTAATATTTCCTTTCACTTTTACATTTCTGATAATAAATTTAATTTTTTACTGTCTTTCAGCCAATTATAACTCTGCTTGACTATATATAGGACTGCAAGCATACAGAGGTATTGTGCTGGTCCTTTCCGTGCATCGGGAAAGGGTGACTGGGCCTCTAACACCTGAACCGAGTGCCAGGATTCAATGGCAATGCTGGACACGGGGAGGGGGCGGTACGGTCAGCTCAGTAAATGGTTAGTAAAATGAAAGGAGCATCCCTTCTCCTCTTCTGGGGTAGAAAGCAGAATGGAATAGGTACCAAGGAAGCTGCCTCCTTCCGAGAAACGTAGATTTGATGACTTAATTAGTACTGAGCTCAGACTTGATGACAGAATCTGAGAGAAAGGGTCATTATTGCACTTTCCAGAATCTCAGGGAAGAATTATTATATGCAGTGGGGCTGGAAAAAATAGGTCATTTTTATGCAAAAGCTGATAAGGATTATACTGATCTTCTGTAAACCTTCTGTGCCGTGTATCACTTCACTGTGTATGTAACAATAATTCACCTGACAGTGTATGTTTTAGAGGCCTTACTACTATGACTTCAAATTTTTCTCTTTTTTTCTTGTGTATGGAACTAAAAAAAGCAACAATTAGGTCTAAATCTGTACCAGAATTACCAAACCATTAAACAGAATGTGGGGAAGTAAGATTACTTTTCCTTATATATTTTGCATAACTGTTGTATGCAATACATATGCATAAATATTGTATGCAATGTATGTATACGTACACATAGTGCTCAACTTAGTGCTTACTCATGTCCTGTAGCTAATTATGTATCAGTCAATTAATGTATATTATAATTGCACTTTCCTTGAGTTGCTTGGGTGATTATAGCTCTCTATCAAACAAACAAAAAAAACCCCAAACGGTAAAATCTTTTATAGGCTTTACAATATTTTATTTTCCTGGTACTTACATAGTTCCAATGCTTACGTTTCATTCTGCTGAGTTGAAGATCTTTATCTTGTTTTATCTGTAAGAAACAAAATGCATTAAGTGCAAAAATGTGTGACAGAAAATGCGATTATCCCACGACCAAGTGCTTTGATGTTCATAGAGATATATATATGCATTTGTGCTTCCTGCAGAAGAAAGTCTAAGGACAAGGTGGATTTGGGGTAAGAAAAGAGAGGACACTTTTTTGCTCTTTTTTTTCGCAAGAGTGCATGCTAATGGAAACAGTGATAAGAAAAGCTACTGCCTGCAAGAGGCAGTGATAAACTGCAAAACAATCTTCCAAACAGCAAATGAAGTTCAACTACACTCAAGTCGTAAAGAATGAGGACTTTACGAGGAAGATGAGTAACTCACTGACTCCTGTTTTCATGTGTAGACAGCATGTGTCTGCCCAGCAAAGCCACCAGAACACCAAAAACATCGAGGACAAAGACTGGAGGTACTATGACCTTATATCTAAGAGTGAGAAGCTTCCCTAACGTAACAGAAAGCATGCTTCCCAAAATGTTTTGGTTTTGTTAACGGGCTAAAACTTTTGCCTTACCTTAGTCTGCCACGGGCCTCCAAGAGTGTGTAATAAATGCTCATTAATCTCTGAGGAACTGACATCACTCTTACTTAAATGAAATTGACTGTCTTAAAAATGGAAATACAATGTAAACTCAATCTATGCTCACAGTATGTTCTGATCCCTTCACTGTTGTTTCTTTGGCCATTATATCAGTAGCTTATGTAGAAAAATAATACCAGAAGCAGTTAACTAGCCAAACCACAAATAGTATCTCTTCCTGTCTGGTAATGAGAGCTGATTTCACTATTAGTTACTATTCCTCATTCAACTTTCCGATTCCCTTTAGCGAATTCCCTTTTTCTTCTTCTGTAAATGCTACCGCCTTCACTTGCTGAAGTCAAAGAAGAGTAAGCGGCATCACATGCCGTGTCAGATTACTATAGCCCTCAATCAACAAATCACCAGGTGTGAAAAAATCTTGCTATTTTATTAACAATAGAAGATAGCAGCTCTTTTTTTTTTTTTTCTTAACAAAACCCATGGGGTTTTTAACCAAGTGAGAAAAGTAATTTAATAGCTGGAATGTTAAATTCAAGGTTCGGATTAATGATGTAGTTCTTGATGACAATTTACAAAAAACAGATGAATGTACACAACGGGAACGAATTATACATACATTTACAATTCAGAAATTTCTGTATTTCCTGATGAAATTGAATTCCTGGAACGGTGTATAACAGCTTTTTACCAGTACATTAATGAGAGAGGAAACCAAGAATACTGGGCTGAAAAGAAATTTAGAGGCGAGGGAGGAAAGTCTTAGCAAAAAGGTAGAGTTTTGCAAATGTGTGAATCTGCCTGTCAGAGTAGACATGATATGTAAAACCTAGGAAAAGAATAAAGGAGATTAACACACAGCTATGATCTCTGAAAAATTACCTCAGCCTACCTAAACAAATTTGACATGTTTCCACTGAAAATAATCTTTTTGTAAACTGTTTATTTACCGCAGCTACGTGTTGCAAAATTGATTTTTATTTATAAGTCTCTTATCCAAACCCACCGAAGGATGAAAGGCAAAAATGTTCCCCTGCAATAGCCTGAACAATATACTTTCTAAAACTGCTAGAATTGAGATTGGAACAAGCAGCAGCTACTTGAGATCCACACTAACAAAAAATGACCTAAACTTACTTTATCCAGTTACTCATACATTAGGATTAGCTAAGGCATCCTTTACTTTTGTTTTCCTGTGGTAATTGATAGTCCCATTTGTTGGAAGATGTGGCACTCGGGAAATATTGTATCAGGTGTTCTCAAACCAAATGGTACAAAACTTTGAGTCTTTACAGGTGATAGTAAGCAAGAGTAACTCCTGGAAATCATCAGCGTGTTTTCTTTTACTGCAGAAATGTGATGCGACCAGTGCTCTATCTGGGAAATTTGGTTGGAAAAAATATTGAGATAACAGTTTAGTCATAATGTAATTACTGTAATTTGGAAAATGTGGAGGATGTATAAGGTCTAGTGGTTGGAACAGGAGACCAGACCACAGGGCTTATTCCTCATCTTGCCACTACTTGCCCCGTGACCCTGGAAAGGTGCTTAACCTCTACACTTCAGCTTCCCCTGCAAAGTGAGAGTGAGGCTGTGGGCTTATGTGCCGCTGAACAAAGGTACTGACTTGATGTAGAAGACCCACGCTGACTGCATCACCCCACCTGTCTTTCATTTCCCCCAGTTTTACAGTATGTGAGGAAATCTGCCAGAAAGGAACAGAATTTACGTTGCTAATTTAGGTGGTTCTTTGTTCTATACACACATATGGGCTTGAATTCCTACAAAATACGATTTTATTAATTCTTTATCATCTCAATTCATATGTTATTTTCCTAACCTCAGTAAAAGGCTGTTGTAAAATATGATGCAAAAATGTTATAAAGGAAAAGAACAAATTTCAATGTAAGTATCAATGGAGGCAGGAAAGAAAATAAAGGGTCATAATTCTGCTTTTTGTTGAGGCAGAGTAGAAAAGGAAATAAATTAAGGAACTGAAGCGCAAGATAAAGAGGTGGCAGCATATGGCACTTGGCAGAGGCTCTCGACCCTCCCCGGCAGCGAGGGGATTCAGAAGCAGATGGTTTTTTCAGCAGAGGGCACCACAACAACAAGTATGCGGTAGTGACTTTGACTTGCTCTGCCCAGCGTACATTAAATTTCTGATACCCTCAGAGATGTAACAAGATGGGAGAGCTGAGTGAAATTTGTAAAGAGAAATCACCAAAAGGAAGTTTCTCACCTTTCTTATTTCTTTTTTCACAGCAATTGGAGCCTCAGGGTATATTTATGTAGATGTTTTGCATTCCTAGGAGCCTGAAAACACAAACATTAATAACTGCACTGCTATTCTGTAGATTTATTATGTATAGCATCTAAGAACTGCAAAAAAAGTTTTACAAATTTTTAAACAAATCTGATAATGTTTGGTGGGTTACAGGGCTAACAGATTTAAACTGAAAGAGGGTAGATTTAGATTACATGTTAGGAAGAAATTCTTCACTGTGAGGGTGGTGGAATAGGTTGCCCAGAGCAGCTGTGGATGCAGCATCCCTGGAAGTGTCCAAGGCCAGGATGGATGAGGCTTGGAGCAACTTGCTCCAAGGCAGGGAGGTGGAACTAGATGAGCTTTAAAGGTCCCTTCCAACTCAAACCACTCTGTGATGCTATGGTTTGCTTGTGCAAACTGAATGGCTGAGAGAGAAGCATTCGTGGAGGTATATTCCTTTTACACTTATGCCCTTCACATTCCTTTACATCATTCAGGCTTCTGTTGGATAAAGTAAATCTAAACATATTATGTCATGGTCAAGAGCACGTCCTTCCACAGTGGAAGGCCTTATTTTGCTATCATGCTCTTATTATTTTAAAATAAGCACATATAACTAGTTCTAAAAATTGCATCTGAATTATATGGACTTGGATGATATTCAGCATATTCTTTAATGAGTATTGGGGAGTTTCTCTGCAATGATTACATTGGGCGGATATGCTGCAGTCTTCTGCTTTTGTCAGTGGAAAGTGCAGGAATTCTAGGATTTTTTTAAGGTGATGGTCAAGCAAACAAAAATGCTAATGATTTTCTTTTTTGTTATCTTTTGGTTCATATGATATGTGCAAGAATCTTGGCTGTGTGAAAAAACAAGGACATTGTTTGAAATGCCTGCAGCTAGTTGGAAAAAATATTTAATTCTTGCCTTTCACTCTGATATCGCAGGTTTCAGAATGAGCAGCCTTCTATTTTTATCAGCTTTACAGGTCACATAGATAACTAAAATAGCAAACTGAAACAATGTTAATGCACTTCACTTCTCTTTTTATGAAGCTTGTTACCACAGTTTTACATGATTTTTTTATAGAAAGAGTAATATAAAAATTGAATCATCAGATGATACCATTTGACAGTTACACTGATATTTTACCTATTTTTCTCAGTTATACAGGTTAATAGAGAGATTAATTTCTAATGTATAATCTGAAGAACATTACTGGGTTGGTCCCAAATGTAAAATCCTAGCACCATGCCTACACATTATCCCCTTTCGGAAGGAAACAAAAAAAAAAAAAGAAGGAATGGAAAATTGAGACAACATGTTGTAAAATCAAAACCAATTCCTGTGGAGTTTTAAGAACATAAAAGAAAGAACTATGTGAATAATGGGAGATAAATTACAGCAGCTTTAATAAAAAGTTGAAAAGACATATGAAAAAGTCATCCTAAAAGCAAATAGTTTTTTGCATTTCATATGCTAAAGTAGTGTGTCATGTAGGAAAAAAATGCTGGATAACTAGGGAAAGCAGACATGAAAAATAATCTAGGTATCTAGCAGGATCGGTTCCCAAAGAGAGAACAAGCTCATCTGCAGATTTCTTAACTTTTAAGGTCTGGAATAAAGAATCATAATTAGAAAAGTTTTACCCTGATAGAGGTCTAAAATGAGTTTTCAGAGTGCTTATCTTTGCAGTGTTACTTAATAAGAACCATAGGTCATTTCAGATCCTACTTCTTTAAATTTAAACAACACAGTATTGTGATAAAGTTACACTGTAATACTGAAAATTGTTGTTAGCAAGTAAATACTGGTAATAGAATTTACGAAGTCCTAACAGAATTAAATGCTGAGGGAGGACATAAGCTACCTGAAAAAGAAAACTCTTCAGCAATAAAGGAACCATATACAGGAACCAAGTATAGGAAGTGGTAGAAGTCTCCACACTGGAGTCTTAAGAAGCAAAAGGACATGCTGTGTACAATCAGCCACCATAAGCCAAGAATAGGACATCCCCAGGCCTTGGCCATTTCTAGTTTCTGTGACTTTAAGCAAAGGCTGCAGAGAACACCTACCATTTTAGGTCCTAGTGCTGGCTTCTACATCTGAACAGGATACTAGTATCTTCAGTAAGGTTCACATTTTTGGCTTAGCACGTAGGAGAAGAATCTGCGAAAGATGGCAGTGGCTGGTTACATTTTTTCCTGGTATATACAGTTTTAAATTAGAGTAACAGGATGAAGTGGTAATTAAATTGATCTAGAATTAATGTGCAGAGCTACTACTTAATAGTTAATTTCCAAGAGAAAGGACTAATAAGATAACTGTATAATGATGTTTTTAACAAACTGCAATTTGCCAGTTGGTTATAGGAAAGATTGCACTTCAAGACAAAGACTCTTACATAATTTATAGCCATTCAGAACAAGTGGCATTAATGTTTCACTGGGGCATTGTAGGAAGTATTACAATGGCAGTAAATATACAATAATGTACTAATCTATGATCACCCCAACATCCGAATCTGGCTAACTGATATTCTTGATTAAATAATTCAGATATTTTATTGTGTAATGATGGCACTAAGGATTCTGATGCTTATAAACATTGATTGGTTTAGATTTGTTTGTAGACTTCTAAATCTTTCCTGTTAATTGCCTTGAAATAAAAATAAAACAGCCATAATGCTCAGGATTCCCTGTGAAACTTTCCAATTTACATAGCTTTTGTAACTCCCTGTAAGTTAAATCCGGTCTTTGTAAAGATCTTGGCCTTTTGTGTTCATGAAATCTCAAATGTCTGCGAACATGGCAAGAAACCCTTTTTTCAGAAATTCATTTAATAGCTGTTCTTATTTTATTCAAGCACTAGTCCTTGGTGAGTATTAAGCTTAATTGTTTTGGTGATAAAGACCAAGTAATAGAGACAATTTCTTTAATAAAACTGGAATAGTACGTTTCTTCAGCAGCCCAACTGCAGTTCAGGCACCGTAGGATGCAAGAAGGCTCGATGGGGCCCCAACGCATCTGACCTGTGGCTTTAGCTGAGGCTGAAGGTGAATTAATGTGTCCTACAGCAAAGCAAGCTACAGGGGAACCTTCTCCAGCGGCAGGCCCAGCTCTGTGCCTTCCCACGGGCCTGGCGGGGAAAGACCCTATTG
>NW_009694232.1:13878-14212 GCF_000703405.1 Apaloderma vittatum
CGAGTGCCTGGATGGAGAACACCACCCAGGCTCTAGGGTTCGATGGCGTGAGGCAGCCGAAGCGGGGAAGAAGAGGTGAACCGCAGTGGAACCTGAACAGGGGAAGCCCAGCCCTGCTGTGGGCGCTGAGGGCGAGGAAATGGCGCGCTGAGGGCTTTTGCAGGCCCCGAGCATGCGGGGAGCTCCTCATGCTACACTTCGCTGTGAAAAGCCTCAGCCTCACAGGCTTACTGCGCCCGCAGTTACCACCGGCGACGAGAAGTTGAGGGAAAAAGCGCAAAAAATCCACCCAAAAAGGCAGAGGAAGGCAGCAAGCAGCACGCACTATCCCCAC
>NW_009694233.1:0-3958 GCF_000703405.1 Apaloderma vittatum
TATATAAAAAAATAAAATATATATATATACACACACACACACTTTCATATTTAGCAACATTTCATTCTATTTTATATACCAGGAGCTGGTTTTGAGAATTAGCATGTTGATGGAAACATTTCGTATGTTTAGAAGCTGGTTTCAAAGCAGAGTAAAACACACTTTAAACCACTGGATTCTCTGCACTTCTCAGTACAGACTCTCAGCCAGCTTAAGAATACATTTATGGCTGCAGAGCTACATGAATTCCTTAAGGAATGAATTTATCAATGCAAAGTGGTATGGAACATAGATCAATAAAGATAGCAAACGCATATTTCATTTTAAAGACAGAGGCAGATTTAAAGCAGAACATGTTCAGACAGCATTTATTGCAAGGTTTACATATGGGATTTTCTAGGCAGGAAAAGTAACCAAGTTCACATCGCTGCAATCACTACAGGTTTTTTTTTAAAAAAAAAAAACAAAAACTTAGATCTAGTCTGTGGATGAATCCATACGTCAAAGAGACTACCAGCTCTAGCACGATTTAATGGTGTAAACTACCGGAGGGAGAACCCACTTCAAGTGAGACACAACAACTCTGAAGAGTGCGAAGCTAAAAAGGGTTTTATCAGGAAGATCTGCATGGAAGGAGTTGAAGTACTTGCATCGTTCAACAGCTGTTCAGAAAATAAACTTGGGAAGCAAACTGCTTTGTACAAATGGCAAGAACACACTTAAAACGAAAATGTTAATTTACTGGAGGGGATTTAAGCACATTCTTTTGGAGTCTTCATAAATACCTGCCCTCTGCCATGCCATGTACCCCAGTTTTCTAGTGATTCTGCACTTTCTTTGGTATTTAATACCTTCAGACCTGCACGTGTTCACAGAATCGTTGAGGCTGGAGAAGCCCTCTGAGATCATCAAGCCCAGCCCATGCCCCAACCCCACCCCATGGGCCAGACCAGGGCACCCAGTACCACATCCAGCCTCTCCTTAAACCCCCCAGGGACAGTGACTCCCCCCTGCCCTGGGCAGAGCATCTCAGTGCCTGAGCACCCTCTCCGTGAGGAAGGGCTGCCGGAGATCCAACCCCAACCTCCCCTGACGCAGTTTCAGGCCGGGCCCTCTTGTCCTGGAAGAAGAGCCCGACCCCCCTGAGTGCACCCGCCCTGCAGGGAGCTGCAGAGAGGGAGAAGGTCTTGTTGAGCTTCATCCCGTTGGCCTCAGCCCATCAACCCAGCCCGGCGAGGTTCCCTTGCAGTGCCCTCCTGCCCTGCGGCAGGGTTGCTCAGACAGGCACCTCAGCATCCTTCCTTTACCATTACACTCGACATCTGCAAAAAGCAGACAACCTGGCACTTGAAATTTTACCTTTGCACCTACAGAAGGGGCTATTAGCCCAGATTTTCAAAGCAAATGGACTCTAAAGCAATTCTTCCTCTCACCTTCCAGTCCTCTTAAATCACAGAAACCCCGGAGGACAACTGCACCAGCAGAGGTGGCCTCTCACTAGCAGAAGGCAGCACGTGCATTTCGCTGCCCGTGAGCGAGAAGTGACAGGGACAGCAGCAGCTCGCTTGCCGCTTCACAGACTCATCACAGAAGTGGCCTACGAGAGCTAGCACAAGCTGCAGGAAAAAAAAACTCCTCTCTTTGACCTGACAAAAGAGCTCGAGCCTCCAGGTTTCGCAGGAGAAAGATTTATAACTGAAAATGCTGAATAACATGATTCTGCAGCGGTATTCATCGCAGCCAGCGATCAAAGCGTGACCTGCAAGCCCAGAGGGGGAACCAAGGCAGGCGGTTTTATCGACGGCATCTGCTTCTCAGAAGCAGCTACATCAACCCGTCTTAAGCCATTTTTCTTTCATTTTTCCTTCGTAGAAAGACAAATATAATTGGAAAAATAAAGCAGAGTACGAAGGATTAGAAATCACTGCATTCAAAGCTTTCCAGAGATGGAGAGGGTAGTTCCCTTGATACTTGCTGGCCGCCCTGGCTTTGCTCATTGCACGACTAAACTTGGAAGGCATTACCTGAAGAGCTGGCTAGAAAGCAGATTACTCTGAGAATTAGCTCACGGATAACTGGGTTTTTCCTTTTTGCCAAGATACCATCAATATGCAAGGCAGAAACTGGGGGTACTTTGGTACCGCCATGAGTTGAACAACACACTTTGACTCTTAAAGGAAAAGTCCCATTTCTCCCCAGCCCAGAATTACCACCCACGAGAACGTGAATATTGATAAGCAGACAAAAAGACCTTGAAGCCAATTCTTGCCTCCCAAGTCTTCATCTCTAGCTTCCCTTTTACTGTAGTGCTCACATTAACATAACTCATGACTACAAACAAGAATAAAAGCAGTCTCACCTGTTTCTAGATATGGATTAAAATATGCATGATTGCTAAAACTATTCCAGCAGGTAAGAGAGGTACAGCAAAACGTACATTTACATTTTAAAACAATACAATTTGTTCTCATTGTCATCAGAGCTTGGGAACACGTTATTAGCCGCGCCTTTAAAACAAGATAAATAACCTTTTCTGTCATCAAATTACAGAAACAAAGTTTATTACATTTTAAAAGGAGGAAAATCTATTCTGACACAGCCAGCGAAGAGAAAATAGCAAATAAATACAGTCCAGATGTTGACTTTTTAGAAGGGCAGCACATAGCTTTAGAAGAGCCTGTGAATCAACAGGCTTTTCTGGCGTACGCGCCAGCCAGGCTTCACCCAGCCCAGGAAGGTCAAAACCTCACAACACATTCCTTTGGCTCAAAAGCCTTTAAATCTAATAGTGGGTTCATGGGGTTTTTTGTTTGGTGGGTTTTTTTTAGAGAAAGTCTTTATGCAAGTTCTCATTCAAAAGCAACACTAATGGATGTTATCATCCTAGTTCTCCTCTCCCTGGAGCTTAGAAGTATGCCAAATATTTCCTGCAGGATACAGCGTTAGATTGCTCTGGTGCCATATACTAGAAAAGAATTAGAAGATTTGGGATCAAGTCCTGTTCATTTACAGAAATAATGACATCTGCGTACTTCAGCTCTTTCCCCAGGAGTGCAAACACACAGATTGTAAAAATAAATTAAAATCTACCTCTACCGACCTGCCCAAAAAAGGTAAACTTTTAGTGAGGCTATGTACAATATTTATGGAATGGAGATGGCATCATGAAGCTAAAGATTAACTTTTTCAAAACCTTGTTTTAATACAACTCAATTAATATGTTACCATAAATTAAACAATTCAAACCCTTGGCTGAGATCCTAGTCTTAGTTCAATCAACAGCAGCTTTGCTAATGAGTTCAGCGGGGTCATAATTTCACCTCCTTTATTTCATTCTCAATTCCACTACCAGCAGAAACAAAACCTTACGAGGCTCAGTTGAAATGCTTCATCAACTCCAGCCAGGGGCTACAGCACACAGCACATCCAAGCAAGAAATAGCCTCAAGTTGGAGGGGTAAGGTTATTCCATCAATTAACCAAAGGATCTCTCCCTTACAAGCCTTGTTGAAGAAACAGGTCAAAGCAAGTCCAACACTCGCCGGGAAGTTTCTGCCGGATCTAGAGTTGAAGAGCTTCTCCTCAGAGCAGCGAAGCTTCTGCTTTGAAGCAGCTTCAAGCACATTTCAAATAAGAAAAGCTCAGCTCGCATGAGCACTTGGAAACTTTTCTCCATGGTTTTAAATCCATTGCACACAAAGCTACACTGTCATTTTCAATAAAGGCAAGTACTCTTCAGGCAAATTTCTCTCAGCTGCAATTTAGTTAGCAAAAAATTAGTGACTGACTTCTCAACCAGCTGCAATTTTTTATGGTTTTCCACCCCCTGAGCAACCTGAGCCCAAACCTTGCACAGAAGTTAAAGACATTTCCTCTGCTGAAAGGACTGCCACCTCGAAAACAGGCAAAACAAATAAAAGGGCAGATGCCTCGCAGGGCATAAAGCAAACAGGCAACAA
>NW_009694233.1:3984-12417 GCF_000703405.1 Apaloderma vittatum
TCCAGGAGAGCAATGTGCTTTTCAAACACAGCCCACTTGTAATGCCAGTTAAGAGGTCAAAAGGGAAAAGTCGTATTCTATGGGGAAAGGCTGTTTTAAAGGGAAACACTAGGGAAACAGTCACTTTTCTTACTGCCAAGCAGGTTTGAAGCATCTGCACATCTTGTGATAGCTGCAGCACTCGGCATGGCAGGACAAGGCACCAACACCACCTCTTCCTGAATTGGCAAATGAGTTTCTGGATTTTAACGGAGTAGAATTAGTTGAAAGCTGCTTTCTGAAGTCCTATTGCAAGGACTGGCACCCTCTGGCCATAGCCCAGCCAGGCACCTGTTTCACTGGCAGATCAGGGGCCACGCAGGACGTACGAAGCGCAGTGCCATGAGTCACGGCCGACAGAAAGACACGAAACCACACGTACAAAGAAAGCTTTGGGATGCCAAGACAGACTTTTCTACACCTTGCTGCCCGTGCACAAAGTCCGCTGCAAACAGTAACTGTGAAAATAAAGATCCAGAATATATTCGGCCAGTTAAATGCAGTTAGTGTCATTGTTACAGAATGCACAAAGTCCGCTGCAAACAGTAATTGTGAAAATAAAGATCCAGAATATATTCGGTCAGTTAAATGCAGTTAGTGTCATTGTTACAGATGACCTCTCTGATTCTAGGAGTTTCAGTCTATTTCTATCCTTTCTGACCAGTAGCAAGCTCAGGGATGAGAAATTCAGCTGGAAGCAGAAGGTCCTTCTGCAAAGAAGCAGCACCACCACTACCTTGACATCCAAAGCCAGCTGTCCTCGGTGCCCAATTTCACAAGACAGGTCTCGACCTGCAGCTCCCACAGCCTGTGGACAGCAACACCTCGTTTCACCCAAAGCCACCGCTCGCATAAGGCATCAAAAGATGGAAGCGTGCACTTAAATTGGTTGTAGGAGAAAATAACTGCAAAGTGAGAGCCCCAACAATGGTCTTTTGTCCTTCTCACAAATTGCAAAGACCAGGAGACACTTATTCTCAGAGGCAACTGAGCAGATCTTCTGCCAGTTACAAATTAACAGATATTTACAGTCAAGACGTGTAATTACGAGAGCGTCTTAATCACCTGTCTCATTTTCTGAAACAAATAAGTGTAACTGATAGTTTGGACCAAGGCAGAAGAGTCACTAATTGGCTTTACTTTTACTAATTGGCTGCTTTTAGAGCTCCTTCACTTCTCTGTAGATGCTTCGCATCATCCCAACACCAGTTGTCCAGGGAATGTTAGAAGCTGGACTCCAGCCAGAGGTTGTACGCAAAAATGCTTGGTATGTGCTGCTGTTGTCCTTTAATAAGCAGCCTCTATTCCCTCCACACCCCACCACTCCTACTGCAGCCAGTTCCGATTAGATCCCCTTGTGCGGCTGCAAGGATCTGCTAAATGACTGTTTATCAAGCTCAGTCTCAGTTCCGAGAACGCCGTAAGCTTGTGGTAAGATTCTCTAATTTACAATATATTGCCTTAAGGAGAAAAAAAAGTGCAGTGCAGCACATTTTTCACACTTGACTTTTCAGAAGTTGCCTTGCAGCTAAAGACAACAAAGCCGGGAAAGGTTTGAATATCTCTCAGGTTCCTACTATAGCACAACAGAAATTTCTTCATCTTGGTCAGGAGCCTCCAACAGCCCAGCATGTCCATTGAGTATTAACTGACAGCTTCCACCAAAGAGAAACAACAACACGTAGCAAAACATCAGCAGCTGCAGCTTCTGTAAGGGGAAAAAAATAAAGAAAAAAAAAAAAGAAAGAGAAAAAAGCCTGCAAAGCTGCTTGTTACAGCTTCACATCTTACAGAAATGACAAAAACACACAGCGAGGTACCCCTCGCAAAGGCAGCACCCCTTTTCTGTAACCGATTTCTTGTAGATGCCAGGTTAATGCAGGCTGATAATGTACGTAGCGAATGTGAAGTTTCTGGAACTACTCCCATCCTCCTTTCATTTGCACTCCAGTCAAGGGGGAGGGATTAGCTGGAAGTGAGCTATTCCAGCTTCCCAGAGAAGGGCTGGTTTGCAGCACTGCTTATTTGCTTTTTACTGGAAAGCAGAGACCTCCAGCAACCCTACTAACCATTTGTTAGTGGTTAGCATCCCAAGCTTAAACCACCCAACTGTGAAGATAAAAAGAAATTATCACCATCACTGTACGCTCAGCTTCTCCCATTTTATCGTTAACCAGGCAATGATCGGGCTTTCACCACTGTCTGAAAAATTGTCCAGTGGATTCAGGAACCATGGGGAGATGTGCCTGGGCACAGATGTGGGGTTTTCGGTTGGCAAAAAGCCCAAGGGCGCATAAGAAATCACATCGCTGCTACCTGAGGAAATCAGGGTTATACCATAGAACAGAGAGAATCCTTCTGGACATGGGAAAACGGCTTTTGATTGACTCTGAGGAAAGCTTTGCTACAGTAGCTACTATCTCATCAAAAGGTTTCTCCTACAGACTCTGTCCCTGGGGCTCAAGTATCAACCAATTCACAAGGACAGATGCAGTTGGGAGAAAGGGGAGGCCCACAATGAAGCAAATAAAGACCAGAAGAAAGGAAGTAGTGCATAAACATCCATAATATTACATGCCACTAACTCAGAAGAAAGGACTGTAAACTAGTGGATGCAGCAATGCAATTGTCTTTATTCAGTTCCCTAAAAGATGAAAAGAGAAGATAATGGAAGGTAACAAAAGAGAGAGAAAGGCACAGCATTTCATCCTCAGGAGAACTCTTTATTTCCACAGCAAGAGCAGAAAGTCACCTATCTCATCAAGTCTGGACTGGAGAACTGAATGCCAGCCACGTCAGCTGGCAATCCGAGTCATAACACCCTCCTGGAGAACCAACTTCCATGTTAGGTAGAGGACAAAATGTTCTGCTGAGACAAGCATCCAGAGAATGCCAGAGCAGGTTGGGATTTTTTTTTTCCTCCCCTCCTGGTATTAAGTTTGACTTTGAGAAAACGTTGCTAACTTGAAGGTGGCCAGTTTGTGCAAAACCCCACGTGGAACATCAGCAGGTGATGAAGCTGAGACAGGAGACCTCCAAGTAATCCCGCTACCTCCAAAATAGTACGAGGGGATGAGAAGCACGCTTGGAGAACCATCCGTCAAGGCTAGCCCACTCCACACGCTGCGCTCAGATGAATGCCTGTGCCATTTTGGTGGAATACAGGCTATTCACCAGCACAGTTCTCTTTGAGGGGTGAAAAAAATTAACCGAAGTCTCAAAGTGTATTTTTCAAGAAGATCCACCTGCATGCACCTTCCCAAAACAGCTGTACTGCCAGCACTGCGTCCTGTCAGGCAAACAGTGACCAAATGCTGAACCCACCTGGATCATCAGATCCTGCTACTCCTGAGGCAAAGTGTGAACAGATCTCCAAGTGTCTGTGTAATGCCCAAGGTAAGACATTCCTCAGTTAAACCACTGCTGTAGCTGTTAGAAAATACAGTAAGGAAAATACAGTTTTATGACATGGCTGGACACCGCCAGCTCTCTACAAGAACAGTGACTGCAGGAAGGGAACTGCAGACCTCTCAGGGGAAACAGATCGGTGTTTCCTAAAGATGTGGATGGGTGAAGACAAATCTGAGGTTGAGGTCACTTCATTAAATTGCACACTTTCACGCCAAGGGTAAAAAAAAAATAATAATACCAAACGCACCAGATATAAATCAATATTCAGTTGTCTAGTGAGTCCAAAAGGATCAAAAGCTTAAGTTCAGCTTGCAGATGAGGTAATAATAAAATTGAAGACAACTGTGTTTAAAAGGTTTTTCAAGGTAAGTATGAATGGAAGAGACGTTCAAAGGAAGACATCTGGAAAAAGTGCAGAGATGGTCTTTGAAGAGTAAGAACTGAAATCAAACCCAAAGGCTTGAAATAGAATCAATCTACACCTAAGAATGCCCTTGAGAGCAGCACTCTGGGGCTGTCAAGAAGAAAAGGGGGCTGGATCCAGAGACCTGGTAAAGAGCCATTCAAATACTATTACTTGAGAGCTGATCTGGGCCCCACTCTAAAGGCCACAGAAAGTGAAAACCCAGGAAAGTCAATCAGCTTGAGGCAGGTGAAGACGCTAACCAGATGGACCTTCATCAAGCAATGGGAGAGACTCATCTCCAGGACGTCCATAAAGATAATTATGGTCAAGGCAGTCGGGTACAAAAGAACGACAGGCACACCCCAAGTGCCCACTCGTCCAAGTGCCCAAGTCAAGGGGTGTCTGTATTCTCCCTGGCTAGCTTGAAACACTCCTGCTAGAGACAAAGAACAAGTATCCTGAGGACTTTCAGCTCTACTCAAGATCAGGGTCAATCAGGTGATCCTGGTCCAGAGACAAGAAGTTTGGGATGAGATGATGTCTCCAGTCTTTTATGAACTGCCAAAGGAGTTTTGGAAACCACGTCCGGTGTGGTTAAGACACACTCCCTCCACCTTATTTATCTGTGCCTTAGCCTAAGACCTGTAAAACCAGTGGCATGAAAGGGAAACACACAGAGCTTACCTCCACACCACAGAATCAGCAATGCAATAAAGTCCTGGACACGAGTCCACCCTTGATTGAAACATGAGTCTTCCTTTTAGCCTGTTACACAAGGGAGCTTGCCATGGCCTTGTCCCATTTATGGAGATGATCTAACCTCGCAGCCAGACAGATGTCAAATACCCAGTTCATAAGGCAAATCTGGCAAAAGAATACAGCTCTCCCATGAAGCCCATAAGGGGAAACCACGCCAGGGCCAGTGCCACACCAGGCAGCTCTCTTTATAGTTGATTCGTTCAAAAGATACAAATGGTTTTGAAGGCACTTATCTCCAATTTGGACACAGAGCTGAAAAGCAGCCCAAGACACATCTATTTTAAAAGTGTCTATTAACCTGAACAGCAGCCTGGTAATCCCTACTACCCTTTACAGTCAGCATCTCAACGGTGCCCATGGTTAGACAGCATTAGCGTGGTCTCCCAGGCTACACTGGAACTTTGGTGTTCGACTTCAAGACAACAAAGAAAATCTATCATATTGTGTGTCTTCATGTTCTCAAATGGGAAAATCTAGCCTGGATGTTCTCTGGTCCTGTACACCTGGTTTGGAGATACCCTTCACGGTTCTGAGGCCACAGATCTGTCCACATTACTGAGGAAACTTGTATTTCCTTGTAAACCACATCCAGTGATGCTGATCGTTTTAACTTTGTTTTTTCTTCATGCTGCTAAGTACTCCAGTATGAAACACAAGTTAAAGCAGCAGGACAGTCAATAGAGAGCGATGGTGTGGAGAAACTCAGCTTTATTAAGACTGCCACACTTCTCTTAAGTGAAGCCTTTAACACGGGTACAACCAAGACACTGAATTAAAGGTAGCAAGACTTGTCCAGTGTCATGGCACTAGCAGTTTCAATACTTAATTTTGTGATACAATTCCAAGACAGTGTTGAAATCCTTTGGAGACGTATCGTTCACTGCTTCATAGCACCAGCTTCAGAAATTTTGCACAGGGCAGCAGATTTGTTACCAACCATTTGACATATCCAACACAAGAGACATCCCCAAGGCCATCTGTGTCGGTCTTTAATAGTAGGACTGCGCTCGGAGCGATCCCCAGCACCTCCAGACCCTCAGCAGTGGGTACAGCCAACATTCTCCTGAGATTTGACTGTAAGGACATGTGGCCATTCCCTACCCTGAACCACCTGGAAGGCAGCTTCTCTCTGCAAACAGACGTCCAGCAAGTGGCTGTCCTGCCCAGCCAAGATGTGGAACCTATCACCAGATCCAGGTCGTCTGTGCTGAAGCGCGCTGTACCGGATACAAAACAGGGTTCAATTGCCTCTTCAGCACAGAAGGATCAAAAGCTTACGGTAACCTTACAGGTCAGGTAATAACAAAGTTGAAGACAAGAGAGCTTAGAGGCTTTCCAATTTGCAAATGAACAGATCAGACAGTCACTAAATCCTGCAGCGCTGCCACTCCAACTTTTGTGGTCTCAGTTGACCAGGTAAAGGAGTGCAAGGTTCATGCATAGGCACAAAACATGAAGCTACTTCAAAAAAAATTCACCTGGGGCGAGCACACACTGCCAAAACATCCACAAACACGCAAGAACAAAGCATTTCTTCTCATTCTGGGATCCCGTCCCGGCTTTGAGGGCTGTTTTGTGCATTGCACACGAAGCAGTCATCACACAAAAACAGAAGTCCTACTAAGAGCAGGAACCACAGTCCTAGACAAGCCTGTGTGAACTGGATCAACTTTCATCCTCACTACAGAACTGTAGTTGCTCCTGCGTCCTTGGGCCTCATGTACCTTGTATTCACAGTATCCACAGCTCAAAAACACAGGGCTTGGAAGAATCCACCTTCAGTCTTGTACAGTCCGATAGCAGAAGCGCTTCTGTAGGAAGCAGGAGATGAAGACTTGAATCCCTTCACGTCGAGGAGGAAACTGACCCCATGTCCCTTTCCAGCAATTAATCTTAACCATGGAGCTATTTCAGGAAGCAGGCACCCTCACCAGCGACGGCCGCTGTGCGCTGGCACACAGCACGGTCAATCCGTCACATAACCCAGCCAGAGGCACGCAGGTGGCCGTATCTTCCCTCTACCCCTCAGACAACCGAGCCTGCTCAACTTCTACCCAAGGCTGGTAACCAGTTTCGGAATGGAGCCAAGGTGTGGTTCCACAACACAGAGCCCAAACCCTGGGCTGCCACCGCCAGGGATGGTTCCTCACCCGCATGTCACATCCCCGGCTCCAGATCCAAAGCAGAGTTGTTGCTCAGCAGGGTCTCCAGACCTACCTTTGACTCACGTCCCCCTTGGGCGCTGCACACTGAGTAGCTACAGTGCAGCGTTTCAGACAGATGTATACTTATCCAAGCTTTTTGCTTCTGATTCAGATCTCTTGACTGCAAAAACACACCAGCCCGTGTGGGAGAGAAAAGGAGACTGAACAGCATCCCAAAGATAGAGCAGCTCAGCAGCATCGCACACCCCAGAGCGGATTCATAACCTGACCAGCCCACCATGGCATTTCCAGATCCCCAAGAAACTGAAGCTGAAGAGAGAAGTTTGTTCCTGGGTGGGGCAAATTCATGCATGCACAGAGAAAGCAAAAGGAAACCCTGGTGTCAGCTTCTTCAGAGTTCTCCCATTTGAAGCAGATCCAAAGCTGAGCTATGGCTCAGCAGGGTCTCTAGAGCAACTTTTGATTCCTGTCCCCCTCGGGCACTACGCAGGGAGCACTCAGAGCACAGCACTTCACACAGATGTTCACTTTTTCAAGCATTTTGTTTCTGATCCAGACCTCTTGATCAATGTTTTTTAACTACATTTCTTAGAGTAGCACATGCCTATAAAACTTTCAGTAAGGCGAATCACGGTATAAAATATCCCCGTATCAAATATCACTCCGTGCTACAGCTTTAACCGTTCGTCATTCGCTGCCTGTCAAGATTAAAGACCAAGCTTTGACTACTAGAGCTGGATCAAGGACCCTTTCACAACACAGCTTTCTAAAAACACCCAAATGAAAAAGTATTCACTTACGTGCAGAGAATTGATTGGTCCTCACGATCTGCAAAACAAGAACAAACATGATTATAGTTGGGTTGTTTTGTTTACACCTTCCTATAATTTGCAAGGAGTTTTTACATGACTATTTAAAATTGCTTTTCAGCTTAATTCAAAGGATACTCTTAAGCAATTTTAATAATATCCCTTAAATGTTTCAGCTCACAAACACACACACCCTCAAACAACAGCTTAGACATTCCTAAAAGTTCTGCCATCTTATATAATAAAGCCAAATTTTTTTGTTAATTTTATTAATAATCCATGGTAATCTTTTAAACCATATTTACAGATAAACCTGGCCCAACAGTTTTTATTCTGCATGCATCCTTTCCCAGATTAATCAAAGAACTTAAAATATTAAGTATTGAGAAGAAAAACAGTTTCAAGTCCACAATACTAATGACCAGACACTGAGAAACGGCACTGATATCTCCAGCAAAGAAATGCTTTACAAGTGGGGTGTTTTTTCTATTTTATTTTTTAAATTAACGTGCTTCCATAATTTAGCTTATTCATTAAAGCCTTGCCCAAAGGACATCCAGGGAGATACTGAACAGAGCTGAACTCTGCAACATGGGGCAACTCAGCACTGCTGTGACACCCACTGCCACGCTCACGACCTTTGAAAAGAACACCTGAAGGTCAGTTGTAGCCTGCAAGAGGGATTTCATAATTGCAGGATCTTCAGAGAATACATTTCAACATCACACACAGTCTGTATTAGAGGTTATATAATCAAAGCAACCAAAGACACCTGCAGAAAGTAAAATGTTTCAGTTAAAGGTGCTCCCCACCACCCTCGTTACAGCCAGGGTTCTCAATGTGT
>NW_009694234.1:0-6710 GCF_000703405.1 Apaloderma vittatum
ATCACCTCATCCAGGTCATCAATAAAGATGTGGAATAGGACTGGGCCCAGTACTGATCCTTAAGGGACACCACTAGTCATCAGGCTAAGATTCTTAGTCACTGCCCTAAAGATCTTTTTCATAGCAGCAGTAATAATTACAGAATGCCTATTTCATGCTTCGGGAGAGGTACCATCTGGACCACAAAAACAGGAATGGAGTGAGGCTTCTCATATTGTTATTGTAATAATAATAATAATAGCCACTCAAATAGTCAGATATCAGACAGGGATTCCATTTGTTGATTCTAAACAATACTACATTCCCTACAGCAGCAAATTATAAAGTAAGCACACACTATACCATGGCATATTGTGCTGACCTAACCACTGGACATATATATGGAGATGAGTGACAGGAAGAGCAGAAGGAAGCCTACCAGCACTTTGGCCATTCTTGTCTGGTGAACTGGTCCCCTTTGAACTCTTGTGGCTTCTGCTTTATGCTCTAAAGCCAGTTCCAAGCTAAAGAAAAACATAACACCCAGAATATCCAGACAATTAATATACAAGAAACTACAATGATTACTGAATGAATTGCTATTGTATATCAGTTTCCCCTAAAACCCTAGAAAGTAGGTAGAGACCACCAAGTATTAAACTCTTCTTTGATACTTCAGCTGATTTTTTTCCCACATTAAGTTTGCCTTAGTATCTGAGAAGTGGCCATTAACTCAAGTGACAAGCAAACTTTGAGAGACTCAGACTTTGTTTCAACTAAATATGTAAAGATTTAGATAACTATTCAGAGCTTATCCAAACAATTTGAACCTCTTCAGTCAGCACCCCTGGCTGGAGATCTCACAAGAATATGGAGGCTGTCTTGTGAGATGTCCAGTACTTCCTGTTTCTGGTTAATATTTTGGCCTTTCTCTGTTCCCGTCTCGGTATTTTGGCTTTTATCTGTTCCTGTCTCAGTATTTTGGCTTCCCTTGGTTTCTGTCCTAGCTGGAAACCAACAGTGCACACTCATGTGAAAATGAGGAATAGTGAATAATATAGCTAAACTCAATACTTCATATTCCAAAAGTTTGATTCACATTCAGATTTAAAAACCAGGAATAACTTAGTTACCCCTCGTTTGTTTTTTTCAAAACTCATATGCTTCTCCCTACCTAAAGGCTCTCAGAACTGTATTTTCCTGTTAATTTGTGGCAGCTATGCTACATGACAGCACTGTACTTTTTGTGATGCTTGAACCTCCATAAAGACGATACTGAAATCAGCTGATTTTTTCTAAGAAAGTAGTTGATCTCTGTCTTCAAGAGGAAAAAAAAAGGAATAGGAAAAAAAATTGGTCAAGAAAGTTCCTACATGAATTTTTTAGGATAATTAGTGGGTTAGAGTTTCCTTGCAACAAGCGGGTATTTTCCAGCTGGCCAAGGGCAGCAGTGATTTCAGATACAGCATGTCTGATGATTTTCTAATGAAATCCAAACAAGGTCTGCCCTGGCTCTTTGCAAATAGAGAAGTCTGTGCCTGGAAGGCTCTAAGGCATGAACTCTTCTGTGCCAGCTTGGAGATTTGCAAAGGTTTGCAAGAAAAGAACTTTCCAACAGGTCCAGCATAATGGCTGTCAGAACTGCCTGTTCTTCTCACCACACTTGGACACATATTCTCCAAAAACACTCAGTCCAGCTCAAAATGAAGCCTGGCTCATAGGTTCTGACATCAGGCTGCTGTTGGTGAAGCCTAGTGACTCTGGGAAGGTCCTTTGGAACATCAAAGCATAGGTCACCTCAGATCCTGGAAGCTCCCTTCAGTGAGGCATAGCCAAATAAATAAGCAAGGAGATGAGGGATTTAAAAATAAATACTATTAGAGTGAAAATGCTGCAAGAGCCCGTGGACTCAGTTATTTCTAGTATTTATAATATCTTTTCCAAAAATTTGAAGACCAGCTGCAAAGTGTTAGGAATGGACAAGTAAACCAATAAAATGAGCCTAAGTACCAATGTGAGGCCACCCAGGTTCATTCCCTCAGTAGTTACCAAAGTAAATGTGAGATGCAGGAGTACGTCTATCTTCCCAGAACTATGTCCTGTCCCAAATCAAGATTTCAGTCACCCTTCAATGTTACCCACCCCTGTCCCAGCTGTCTGACTTGGAAGCTCTGGACAGAGCATGAAGTGAGAGGGAAGGAGCAGCTCTGCTTCCAAAGTTGGCAGAAGCTGCTGCCTTACAGGAGCAGGACAGCAAGACAATATGCAGGCAAGATCAGCCCCTAATGGCATCTTGCTTTCGTGATGGCAGCAGATCCTGTGTCCTCCCAAATCTCGGTAAGCCAGGGGAGCTGGCTCCTTTTGTGGATCCACCACACTTGGTGCCTGATTAGGCAGTAGCTCCCAACTCCCCAGAGCTCCCCCATTGCATCCTGCACACTGATATGTGTGAATCCCTTTGCTGTGAGTCAGTTTTCAGGGGACAATGACTTCAGACCCTCTAGAAATTTGCTGAAGTCTGGAGGTAACAGTACCCCAGCCCAAGGCATGGCTGTGTTCCCAGAGAAAAATGGCTGGAAATTCAAAAATTTGCAATTTTCCTAACTATGTTTTTAGCAGGAGATGAAAATCGGTATTAAAGTATTACAGTCAAAAGTAAGAGCTTTGCTCTGGCTACACAGTGATTAGCTACTTACCTGTGATTTGTTTAATATTATAAACAATACTATAAATATGAATATACTGAAAGGTAGTCAAATACTACAAAATGAGAATTTGGCATGCAGTAAAGAGCTCTGTCCTGGCTGCCAGCAGGTCAGGACACTACTGCAAAGTCTGATGACGTTACACTCAGAGTAAAGGGAATGATGATCCCCTTATTGGAAGACTAAGGCCTTGGCATTGGAAAACAGTTTTCTGGGAGGAATGAAATCTCTTTCAGGAATTAATCCTCACTGTGTAACTATGTGTGCATTCACATGCTACTGGTGTCAGTGAAGAAGAGGAATGAATCAATCTGTGAGACTTTTCCAGATGCTTCATTGTTATGATGGTTCATCAGCTAAGGTGACAGGTGTTTGATGCCTTTTTCCATCCCTCTCCTTTAATGGTTTTCATGTATATGACCAAAAAAAAGGGAGAGGGGGTGGGAAATTATCATTCAAGTGAAAATCTATGTATGAAAATGCATTTGGCTCTAGCATACATGGAAAGTTTGTGCTGGAGCCAGAGGTGGTTACTCTGACCATAATTTTACACAGACAGTTACAAGCAGTTATCTTGGTGGGTTCATACCATTTTAATGTGAAGTACTTTAGTATTTTACTTTTTAGTATTTTTCAATAAATAAAGCAGAATGAATTCCAGCGGTACGTGCTGCCAACTACTTTCCCAACCACTGCTCTTTACAGAGGATAATTTATAATGATCAAAGATAAACTAAAGTATTAGGCTTGAAGAAATACGACTTCAGGTTTGAAAGTTCATTTTATGAGGTAGATAATATTTAATGTTTTTTTCAGGCCTCGTAAATTTGATTGTTTTTTCCTTAGTTCTTTAATTGTTAGAAAGGTGGAAAGTTCAGAAACACAGTTTCATTTGGATTCCCAGGAGTTTCTAATGATCCCTCCCTCTAGAACAGGCCAG
Source organism: Apaloderma vittatum (assembly GCF_000703405.1). NCBI lineage: Eukaryota > Metazoa > Chordata > Aves > Trogoniformes > Trogonidae > Apaloderma > Apaloderma vittatum. Next base: position 3,625 of record NW_009694234.1, read on the forward strand.
TATCCAGAGGTGCTGAACATGGATTTCTAACCATTATATTTGCCTTGGGAAAGACCTATTCCACACTTCTCTGTCAAGAGATAATCTGAGCACATGACAAATTTTCCTCCCATTCTACGAAGAGCGCAGCAGCTGATCCATTTGATCATTGTTGCTCAATATTACCACAATGGGAAAGGCAAGATCGGTTGTTACTTTTTTTAAAATGCAAGGCGTATATTAAACTTGTGCCAGGTGTAAACCAAAGGGAACTCTTAAGTGACAGCAGGCATAAGTCAGCACTCGTGCTCACACAAGCAACTGCCCACGACAAGTATTTGGGGGTGAGGTGTGCCCATGCAGGCACCCTTGGTTCAGTCTCATGCTGCTCCTGCATTATTCTGTCAGTATATGGAAAAGTAAAATATACCTTTTGGTGTGTAAGCAGTGAGGACTTCATCTCACGCTGTGGTGAATCACCAAGGCACCTTCTTGTGTGTGATATGTTTCTCTAAAACATATAGATACAGATTCAAAGTGTAGAATTTTGAATTCCTCTGCCTTTAGATGTTTTAATTAATTATTCATAAATTTTAGTGTATTCAAAGATATCTTCCTAACCTTCTTTTGAGTAACCTCATATGTTTTTAGCATCCTCCTAAAAGATGCATTAGTGCAAGGAGGGCATGAAGACTTCAGCATTTATTTTCTGGTTAAGAAGAATTTGCAGGAAAAAAATGGAAAGCTCAGATATTTCATATTTTCAGCCCTGTTTGCATTGTACTTAACCGTGAAATGCAATCCTGATAGAATTGAAATTCAGGACTCAAGAAGTACAGTAGCAGGACAATGGCTGTTAAATGGAGAACCTCCATGTCTCCTAGGCACTCAGAAATAAAACATACAAAAATAAAGTGCTTAACCTTACAATTTTTATCACCAGTAGAACCTAATCCATATTACAAAGGAGATCTCCAACATCCTCATTTCTGTGCATATGATGGTTATTTTGTGATGATACTACAAGTTGCCTTATAGTTAGGAACGCAAAACTGAAATGGAAACAACAAAAACAGGGAAAATCAAACCATCATCTCATGCCTCATACACGCACACACAGAAAAAGTGAAACCCTGAAAAATATCAATGGAAGGTGAGTTCAACCTTGCTGAAATCTCTTCAGACTGTGAGTTGGAAAGCTGTGTTCACAGGACATGCATTATTTATAACTTTTAGCAGAGGAGATTTGTTGATTGCTGTGCAACCCGCTGATGGGCAGGAGATGACAGAATGAGTCCACCACCCATTTCTGCATGTCTGTAGGTACAAGGAGAGGCATGATGGTGAGATTACTTTTGGGGAAGAGCTTGGTTTCTGTATACAAGGCATAAGCCTCCAAATGCTCCAGGATGATGCATTTTTTTTCTGCTGCTGTTGCAGCATAACACTTTGAACCTCTCACTTTCATTGACCAGTGTCTTTGAAATCTGCGTGTTAATTGGCAGCTCCAAGTTCAATGTAACAACACCTTGACAGTAAGATCATTAGTGGCCAAGTAGCAGTGCCTACACCAGGCAAGCTCGGGAAACATCATAGCGTCCTCTGAGGTTGTCCGCTTCTAAAAATTTTTCCTAAAATTGAAGCCAAGACTTACACCTATGGGACATGAGGGATCTGTTATTGTACTAGGAGAAGGAATATGATCCAGAAGATGACTTACTCTCTCACTGGGAGGGCAATCATTTAAAAATCCCAGTATTTGTAACTGGCTAGAAAACAAACAAACAAAAGAATTACGTTTCTCTGATTATCATAATATAGTTCTAGATTATCCATACACGATGCCATTTAATGTTCACAGTTTTACTGCCTTAAGTCAATTGAGCTTCCCATTGCCTTTATTTCTACCTTCATTTCAGGCAGCTGGGAGGTGGGGGAATGTTGAATTATTCTAATGGAATGCAAATAAGACTAATATCTTCACTTTCCTCAGAGTTTAACTGGGGGGGAGGAATGGGGTATGTGCACATGTGTTCGTGTGCACATGAGAGCAAGAGAGGACAGGAGGGTGGAGGTAGAAACAAGAGAGTGAGGTTATGATGTTAGTTAGATCAGCAATTAGTGACAAGTGCTCTTGTGGCACCTGTGACAACCAAGATTGATCAGGTATTTCTGAGCGCAGAAATGTAAGGCATTTTGGCAACCTCTGATCTTTTAATTCAATTTATTCTCTTCCAAGAGTTTTTCAAACTGATGACCTTTCCGAACCTAATTAGATGGTAGGAATCAGAAAGAGGACACTAGAGAAATTTAATAAAAGAAACTGACTTATTTCTTCATCTTCGCAACCTGGGATTTATGAGGGAATTGCACTGGCTTTGTAGCAATGTAAAATAAATAGACATTAGATGATGACAGGGAAAATAAAATCGCTGCCAATGCTAAAAAGAGCTTGGCAAGAGAAGAAAGAACTACTATACAGTCAGTCATTCTTTACTGTACAAACCTTTTCATAAGGCACAGAAAAGAGATATACAGAAATAATGGACCCTTGCTAAAAGATGAAAAGGACTTTCTATAGCTTACATTTTTCACCAACAAGGGCTAAGAAGCATCTCAGTTGCTGCAAAATCTTATTATTCTCTTTCACCATTCAGAAAACTGATTCAACTCGCCAGGAGCATTTGCAGCCTGAACTTTTAACATCAGAAATAAATAACTGAAACACGAGGTCATGAAAAGAACAAAGTTGTTATGAGCATAAATACATTAAGGACGTATCAGTCAAACTGCATTTGTATGTATATGCTTTTTAACTGTGCCTTTCTTAACTAGACAGTGTGATGTTTCATACAGTGAACTTCCAGTAAAAATGTGTTTCCATGCTTGACAGCACTAAAAATATATTAATATATGGAAAGTTTCAATATTTGAACATTCAAAGAGACTGGGAATGGAAGAAATCCCCTTTTTCACGGGCTAAGATATTTCTAACCCATTTTTATCTCTTCATCATTCAGATACAATCTAGGAATTTCCCTATATACTTACTAGCTAAAACACAGAATAGCTAGAAATACCTTCATCAGTCCTTGTACTTATTCCTG
>NW_009694234.1:6741-11452 GCF_000703405.1 Apaloderma vittatum
TGGCCAAAATCATAAGATGTCCAATGGCAGTGTCATAAGAAAGACAGCTCAAAATGCAGTTTGTTCTTTTGCAGAGGCCTGAGACATATGCCAGAAAGCAGGTGTCACATTGGATCATAGCAAGTGGTCTGATGCCCTGTGCTACCACACTTTCACTAGGACTCTTTCCAGTGCATTGAGGAAGGCAAAAGGTACCCTTTCTATTTTATTTTTTTTTTGCATTATGCCAGAATGACTTTAATTTGGTAGATTTATCACTTTGAATCTGTCTGACATACCAGTCAATTCAAACCAAAATTTGAAAAATTTTAGAAGGCTCAAAGCTAACTAAATACCTTTGTTTTCAAGGAAACTGCCAGTTTAGTAGAGGAGAGATCAAGTCCGTACTGCTCCTCACCCATGGAGAGATGATCAGGCAAAACTCAAGTTGCTGTAATTTCTGTCCAGGCAAAGCCAGGGAGGTGGTCACTATGCATATACTTAAGGACTAATGATAGTGCATATTGTGGTCAGAGAGGTATCAAAGACATTCAGAGAGGTGCTTTGACTATTCAAAAGAAAATTCTGTTAAAAATTTTTCATTCTATCTTTTCAGACTGTCTTTCGGGGTAACATTAATTTGAGGCAGTAACATTTCAGTCATTGCCAATACTTGTAGCATTTTAACAACATACATAAAAGACATAAAGGTTTAACTCAGAGAAAAGAGAAGTCACCTTTTCTGAGGTGGGGAATTGCAAATACAGCAAAAGAACCTGGGATTACGAGGTGTGGATACACAAATCATTATATAAATCGTAAGGGTAGAGTCTAAGTCTACTGTGGTCAAATATATTTTGCCATGAACTACAGCAGATTCAGGTCTTTATTTTACATAAAGATGGCAAAGCTGAAAAAAAATCTCAGTGGATGAAAAGCACTTAGTTTTATATATTAACCAAATTCTCTTGAATTCTTGAAAACAAACTATTTAAACATTTTAGGATTCCTACTCTGATTGTCCTTTCTTAAGAATTACCTTTCTTCATTCCATTGTTCTTGTTTAAAAAGAAAAAAATTCCTCCTGAAAACGATAAAAGCTTTTCTCACATAAGACCAAGGGATTACATATGGCATGATTTTGGGAGCAAGGACAAATGCCCAGAGTAGAGCCCAACAGCTGTTAATAGAGAGTAGCTATTAAAGTGGATCTCCTGGTATTACATTGCAAGCTGTCATTTTCGGTAGTACTGGGGGTATCCATTGATGTAATGGTCTCAGGAGACAGGAGGGCTTAAGTAGTTTTTTGAGACGTGAGGGTATTGACCTGACCTGCTCACAGCAGTTGAATTGTTGGGAACGTTGATTCATGATTTTACAAAGACCTCACTATTCTTACTCTCCAGAGTGATTATACACCTGACAAATGGTAAAAGCAACATTACCAGACCTCAGAGAGTTATTTTACTTTTAATGCATGCCATTATTAAGCCTGATAGCCTCTCTTATTGCTGTTTTGATAGCTGCCTGCTGTTTAAACGAAAGCACCACGTTTCCTGACAGCTCATGCACAGGTGGCCCCGGTCTCATTCTAAACAAGTTGAGGAGAAATCAATCTTGGTGAGAAGAGTGTAGGAGAGAGGTGTCAGTACATGTCATCCTAAGTTTGAACAGAGAATTTCACCTCCTCACAGGGAGAATGTGGGAAAGGGGCCCAGGGAGAGGATGCTGACAGGAACCCCCACCTCACTTGGTGTGGGGACATCTCTGCTGAGCCTTGTAGCCCTTCTGTATAAAGGCTGTGGTAACTTATACCTGCAGGGATTTAAGGTGAAAAGCACTGATATCATTATTTACGCTGTCTTCATGCAAACCACAGCCATTAAACATGGATGCAACTATTGCCATAGCTGAGTTACTCTTTCTGTGTCAGGAAAGCCCATTTCATGAGTCCATGTCACTGTAACAATAATATTAATGCTGACTAGAAGTGAGTGATGTAAAGGGTCAGGCCCTGTTGACATGTATGTTTTATCACAATCTTAATGAAAGTTTGGCAATGGAGAAGAATTGTTCCATGACTTGTAAATACATACATACAGGGTTTTAAATATTTGCTCTTAATTTCAGGGTCTTGTTGGGCTCCACTGAAGAACCCCAAAGCAAGCTTTGACCTTTTGAAGACTTTTGGGTTAAGTAGTGTTTTCTAAGAGAGTTATGGGACTTTGGTTGGGAGATGCAACAAGAACCACTTCCCACTGAAGATGCTCTGCCACTCAGGAGTCCCAGTCACCCCGACTGTGCCCACGGTAGCTATGCTTATGAAGAACAAGTTCTCTATTAATAGGTATTTAGCCCCAGACAAATTCTCAGCAGTTGGAAAAGTGTAGCCCACAGGTGGCAATCTGAGCTCCAGACATGAAAGACACACTTCTGTTGTAGTTGTCTTCTGGGAAACATCTTCTATTTTCTAGTTTTAGGAGCTCTCCTTTCCATCTCAGTGACACTTCAGTGACACCAAGGGCTTTCTCTGCTGACCCGTTAGGAAGCTTGGACACCTCTCTCTTCTACTTTGAATCACTGTGCTGCTACAGCTGATGATTATTAGAATTATGTCTTTAAGCTAAGAATATCCAGGTGGCTCCTGTGATTCTAAACCAAAGACTGTGTGTGGGTTAAAGAGCATTTGAATCATCTCTAGACACTTGACCCCTGTAAACCTGATGTTCGTGCCATGAGGAGAACTGTGGTTCTGTCTACCATAAATGCAACTTTTCTCTACTGTTTCTTTGCCTCATTAATCTCTCCTTCCTCAAAACTGTGGGAATGAACTGAGCTGTCCATCAGGAACAAAGGAAGGTTCTTCTCCAGGCATTTATTTAGCATCTCCTTAGCACTGTCCCACCACAAATACAGCTCTGACCCTCCCTTTCCCACCTTTCTTTTACAAAAGAGCATCTTACTACGCCTCTTACAGCAGCCTCTACACACCAGTAAGGTTCAAGGGTGTGGCTTTGGCCTCAGTTCTAATTATGGCTTGGGGTTATAATAGTTAATAAGCTGCTACAGTTTTCTGCATTTCTGGTTTGAACGTGTAAAGATTGCAAAAGCCACAGGAAAGATGGTCCTCAGAGAGTTCCTGGCCCAGATAGAAGCAGTAAGTACTAGAAAGCTCGTAAGTAAACCTGGAGAGGAAGTTTGCTACAGGACTTTTGTAAAAAGTCTGTGGATAAAATTTTTACCTTATTCAAGATGGTTACAAATCTTGAGGAACTTCCCTGAATTAACACACTTAACTTCAGTTCAAGGTTTTGTAAAAAGAGAAATGTTTTGTCTGCAATGTTTTAGTAGCTTGTAGGACCTAGATGCTGGGTAACCTCCTTGGCCATTCTAAATTCCACTCACAAAGAGGCAGTGGTATACTGGGTTGCATCTATGTAGAAATTCATGAAAAAAAACATCTTAAAAATGTGAGGGCCTAACCTAAAGTGCTGATAACAGGTGTTAGTTCACTCTCAAAAAGGAAAAGTAAGGTAGCATCTATAAGAAGTATTTTGGCAGTTATTTAATTCTGCTCCCAGTGAAGCTGGAGACAAAACTGATAAAGCCTTCAAAGTGTGCAAAATTAGATCACTTAACACCTTTGATAATCCTACCCCAAGCATACTCCTCCTGGATACTAGATATACACCCATGAGTTTCACTTTAAAAACAAGGGCAATAATATAGATTAAAGAGACTCTTCCTTCTCTCCTTTCTGAGTATTTGTGTGTTCCCTTCACTACAGTAGCTCACTGATCACGGTCATTTATGAAGGTCTGACTACCACAATGAAGACGAAGTTCAAAAACAAAAGGAGGTTAAGGGTCTTGTTTTTCAAAGGTGTTGTACACAAGGAGGTCACCTCTGACTTCAAAAGAATATCTTTCAGTGTATTTTTTCAGGCATTTATATTTGGAATTAGCCTTGCTATCAAAGACTTTTCCATCACTTTCATTCGAAAAAGATAGTAAAATGAGGTTTGTCGCCATCTTTTAAGGACGAATACTTGAGAAGCTGAAGAAAAACCTTGTTGTCATGACTCTCTGAAGCACTGGAATCACACTTTCATTTTTGTTATTTAGGCCAAAGGGTTCCTTTTGCGAAGACATGTTTTTCTTTTGTAAGGTACACAGGCACTTTGACAACGATTCCCTGTAACTCTTCTCCAAAGTGCTTCCTCTGGCTGTATTAGGATCTCTTCTTACAACGAATGTTTCCAGGTGACCCCACCTTTACTACCTCTCCGGGAAACCTGTGTTTCACCAGCCTCATTGTAAAAAATGTCTTCCTTATACCAACTCTTATTGCAACTGGTCATACTAAAAAGATTGCCCCCATCCTCCTTAGAGGCCCCCTTTAAATATTGAAAAGCTGCGGTAAAGTCTCCCCAGAGGCTTTTCTTCTCCAGGCTGAACAAGCCCAAATCTCTCAGTCTTTTTTTCATATGGGAGGTGTTCTAGCCCCCTGATCACCTTTGTGGCCCTCTTCTGGACTCATTCCAACAGGTCTATGTCCTTCTTATCTCGGGGGCTCCAGAGCTGAACACAGTACTGCAGGTGGGGTCTCACAAGAGCAGAGTAAAGGGAGATAATCACCTCCCTTGACCTGCTGGTCACGCTGCTTTTGATGCAACAGCCCAGGATGCAACTGGCTTTCTGGGCTGAAGTTGTGAGATCCCCTTTCAGTATTT
>NW_009694234.1:11483-29956 GCF_000703405.1 Apaloderma vittatum
TCAGCAGGAGCCAGAGGTCTTATTGCCTCTTGTTTATTTTGAAATCAGGCTTAGGGACTGATTCTGGTCTAGGCAACACAGAGGTAAATCAGGAGAGCTAGAAGGAAGAGAGGCAGTACTTCCACAGAAGCACTAGAACATTGAGAAGTCACACACCTTGTTCTGAGGTGCGTAAAAAGATCCTGAATGGAAAGGGGTTTTTTAAAGATTTTCAGCTTTCCAGAGGAAGCTTAGTGAAGAGTGCACAGAACCAGCTACATGAGAGTGCATGTTGCAATAGCCTAGCCTGGGGTGGCAACTTTGCCAGGCACAAAGGGAGCCCTATATTGGTGTTGTCTGGTTAGAGGGTAGGGATTTCCAGCTCATATATAACCTCTTTGGCTGCACCCACACTAATAAACCAAACAGGGCCAAAGCATAGATGTGGGTACTGCTGCACAGTCATCTCTGCTGATTCACTGCTAGCATGCTACACTACACGGGAAACCATAGAGTAAATACACTCACATCTACATCTATATTGTTAGGCTGTCCTGTGCCAGCTCGCATTCCTGGGCTCTGTTCAAGGGAGAGCACAAGGCAGGGACTGTTCCCAAAAAGTCAGGGTAGATGAGTCCTTTTTGCTGAAGAGAGGTAAAGAGAGTTTAGCCATATGGATGCAAGCCAGTCCCTTTGCTCTCGTTCACCCTGCCTGTGCTGTGTGGTAGATGTTTTCAATATCCACGCGAAAATTCACAGGTAGAACAGCCTGGATGCTGTGAGGTAGCGATTCGTACCAATTCTGTCATTAGGTCGTGACCAGTTCTTAATAAACATTGCCTTTTATATTTTTAACAGGTCACTTTTGAGTTACAGAAAACGCTCTCCTTGGCTGTATGTAAACCTCATTACTAACAGCTAAGCTTCCTTTTTTTTTAAAGCATGCAGCTGTTTCGCTTGTTGTTAGGCCTGCATTTGGGGATTATCACTTTTATTTCTGATTAAAATATCTACATGGTAATGTAATTGAAACAATTGTTCCAAAGTAAATGCATTGGTTGTGGTTTTCATTATCAGGATAATCTTCCTCTCTCCCTCACACCCAAAGCAGTGAAATCCTTCCCTCTCTAGCAATATAAAACCGCATCAATGTGCACAGCAGATTTTAAACAGTTTACTGCTCACTACCCATTAAACTATTTTACAAACAACAATGAAACAGGAAATAACAAAGCATGCTCTTTGAATTAATACTTGGGTTAAAATACTCCATGTTTCCCTGCAGTTCATAAACTGCTCCAGCTGTGTTGTTCACGGTTTATGACATTATGAGAACTGTGCTCCTCAGCAAAATTAAAACCTTCACAGTTGGGGACCTGCTGCAGACCTGCGGGCTCTGCTGGGCGGCGGAGGTTCACCACCTTGCTGCACCCTGCCCAAACCCAAGGCAGCTCCCAGGGTGCTGGAGCGAAGCGCTCCCAGCACAGAAGAAACGCAGCACGCTTCTTGTCTCTCTGCTGTAAATATAACTGAACCGGCGGAGGAGCTGATCGTACCGATGCTCGGGAGAGCAACCAGGCGGTGGCATGAGCGGTGGAGGAGCACTGCCACCTCTTGGCTAGATGCTAACATGACGGTGGCCCAGGAAGACCGCTCTGTCGTCCAGATAAAGGACATCGCTCCTAAGGACATTGTCTCCTAATCGGCGGGGGAGGAGCGGAATTTAAATGTCTGGTTTGCTCCATACTGACACTGCTAAATAGTGCTTACACGTGTGAGTGCTTATTAGTGCTTCCTGGTCTGGTTTCCCATCTACGATGTCTGAAGCACTGTCACAGAATCACAGAATTGTTGAGATTGGAAAAGACCTCTGAGATCATCAAGTCCAGCCTATGATTGGGTCACCACCACATCAGCCAGACCATGACACTAAGTGCCACATCCAGCCTCTCCTTAAACACCTCCAGGGACGGTGACTCCACCACTTCCCTGGGCAGTGCATCCCAGTGCCTGAGCACCCTCTCTGTGAGGAAGCACTTCCTGAGATCCAACCTAAACCTTCCCTGATGCAGTTTCAGGCCGTGTCCTCTTGTCCTGTCACTTGTTGCCCAGGAGAAGAGCCCGACCCCCACCTGACTACACTCTCCCTTCAGGTAGTTGTAGAGAGTGATAAGGTCCCCCCTGAGTCTCCTCTTCTCCTCTGTCCTACCAAGGGGTGCCGGGAAAACACTTTAAGAGTCATTGTCTCACAGCAAGACCAAGCAGCAAACTCCGTTGATGTAAAGCAATCCCTCCAGCCTTTCAGTGCTGGGCTTATCCCAAAGCAATGACATTTGTGGGGAGATTTATGTTATTTTGTTATATGGTGATGGAGTTCTTCCAAAGGAATAAATTACATATCAGCGCTGCACTGACGCTAGGCAGGTAATGATAGTCTCAGAGGGGACTCGACAACATCTTGCAAACATCTGTGGTCATTTGTGTGAGTGCCAATTAACCTGTGGTGGTCTGGTAGATGAGAAGGGCTGGATCATCTTAGGTTCTGGAAGAAACTTTTGAGAAAAGAGAGGGAATCTTTCCAGATGCTGGCAGGCAGAAATCTTCAGGTCCATCGTGGAAAACTGCATGGTGCTCTGTTGCTGCTCTGCAAGCCATCAGCTGCCCAGCTATAGGTAGTTTCAGTAAGTGCAGGCAAGATGGTAGGGCAAGAACATAGTTACGTGGGCTTGTTCTTTTCTGCCATTGACTCAGAGAATATCTTCGAATTTGATTTTGTGTATATGCTTCAACCTCCCCCGTTAACGAAAATCTGACTTTCTCCCTAGGGATATTTGAGCTATACAGTCCAGAAAGTTCTAGCTAGGATCAAGTTATAATCATCGCCTATGCCCACACAGCTCTGTGCCTCGGGTCCCTAACTTGCAGAGGTCCTTCTGCTTGAAAACTGCTGGTGGGTTTGTGCCTGTCAGGAAAACACCATCATTGATTATTTAATCTGGAAAGCAAGAATGGACTGAATGTGGTGTAAACTACATACCTGGAGCCACTCAAGGGAGTACATACATGAATATACAAAGTATGTGCATATGCATCCACACAGATAAAACTGCTGAAGAATATGACACCTGAGGTGGTTAAAGATCCCATGCCATGGGATCTTTAAGCCAACCTTTAAAATACATTTTTTTAACCTATTCTCTTTAACAGCTACTTCAAAACTATTTCTAAGTTTATTGGGATATCATGGCTGAATTCAGGATTTAAGATAATCATTGTGATTCTTCTCTGATATTTCTACATAAAACCTTCCCAATTTATGAGTCTGCAAAAAGGAGTCAAAGGTTTTTAGTCATTCAGTACGTTGGTCTAAGTTTATTAGTAACCTAAATTTATCAAAACACCTTCGTGAAGTGAGTTGGAAAATGTAATTAGAATTGCCTGGGGGGGGTAAATAAGAGAATTCATATTGCTGTCTAAATACAAACTAGAGAGTGGAGGTTTAAGCACTTCCTTTCCTTTATTTCGGTTTTACTTTTTCTGACAATTGGCAAAACTTTCAGGAGTTTTAGTTTCGCAGGAGGACTCCAAGAGTTGCTTGGCTCTGTCCCTCCCTATAGGTAACAGTCTTACAAAAAGCTGATCCCTGCGACTGTAAACAGGAAAAAAAAATGAGTGTGTTGGGAAATGCAATATTAGTTTGTGAGAAAAAGCAGCAAACTGTATCCGGAAAGCCCATATGTATTCGCCTTCCAAAACTGCCATGAAAATTAAACTTTTCAAGATGAGAAGTACTTACCAGAGTGGAAATTAAAATTAAAGTGCTGAATGTCCACAGCTTTACACTCTATAATGAAGTAGGAAAGTCTTCGCAATCCCTTGTTTCTCAGAAATCATCCTCCTTATTTCTGAAATGTTTTATGTTAGTGCAAGTTAATAGTAGGTTTCCCTGTTTGTTTTGTATGTTTGTATAAATAAAATTTGACTTCATAAAATATTTCTATATTTCAGGCCAACTTACAGAATAATTATAGCACGAAAAACTAAACTTTTGCAAGAACAGCTCTGGTACAATTGTAGAATTTCTTGGCTTTGTGTGTGTTGCTGTGAAATATCCTCAGTTTGTGTAGATGAAGAACATGTTTAACCAATTTTTACAATATAAATACTTTGCAATAAAGAATGAGGCTGTACTTTCATGTTTATGTGTCAGACACAGATCCACACTGTATCCTGCCAAGCTTTTGTAATATTTAAATATATGTAAGTATATATATGTTTTAATAGTACTAATTGCCTGATGAAACATTCTTCCACTTCCTATCCTCTCCCCTCAGAAGGCAGCTGTTTATAGCCTGCACCATGGTGAGGGAGAGCACACAGTTCAGACTTAGGAACAGGGTGTAATCAAGGCAGCTATAAAAATAATTTCACTTTGTAAAGGTTTCTCAGGTTTAATTGGGCTCTTAACAGGCACAGTAAAATGTGATGTGGATGTGATTGACAAAATTTGACCATATCTTTGTGTATGAAATCCTGAACAAAGGTGTATTTTGTTCAAGGACAGATTCATTTTGACTCCTGTTTCACTCCATCTGTGAAATTATCAAGAGAATTAAAAAAAAAATAAAAAAATAGAGTTCTGAAAAAGTGCAGTGCTTGGATTTTGTCTTTCAGTTCTGTAAACAATGGTCTGGTCTTCTTATCTGCTCAGATAGATGTATATATATACTTTCTCTTCTTGTTTTAATCATAGAGGCTTCATCAATACTCAAGGTAATGAAAGTAACGTGATGGCCTTGCTGAGGATTCTGTCATAATTTAATTTCTCTAGTATAGTGTGTTAGTTAAAAGAAAACCTGATTATCCCAAACACTTTTTAATTGCTTGACCAAGGGCCCACACCTCTAAAGCAGATATTCACTCACAGCTGTCAGTATATACTGGTGCTCTTCTGGCCTAAGCATATGAGTAACTTTGGCTTCTTTCACTGTGCAAAGGGAGCTCCTCTATAGAAATACCCATACATACACACACCTCGTATCTGCCTGAATCTGGTTATTAAAACCAGAACAATTTTAACTTCTAGATACGTTTTTTTTCTCCCCACCCTGGGAATTTTCCCTCCCACTGAGTGTGAGCTGGAAACCCACAGGCAGGAGGCTCTACCTGTGGTCAGGGGCTCCTCCCAGCCCTTCTGCACTGACAGAGAAGGAATCTGGCCCAGCGCAGGGATTTCATGAATCTCACAGCAGCACCTTCTCCACTCAGTGGGATCCCCTGGTCGAAAACCCACGGCCCGTGCATGAAGAAGGAGAAAAGTACACTGAAAAGATCATTGCATTTTCCCTTTGCAGAGTTGCTGTTAAGGTTCAGACAGCACTCGCAGCGGACCTCTTTCTTATGTGCTTACTCATAATAAGTAGCACCGTTCAAGTCAGTGCTGTACAAATAGCACTTATATAATGCTTGGTAAATGCCTACATAGCCCTGTGAGATCAGTATTCTTATTATTGATTCTTAGGTTAGGGAATTAACACAGCAAGGCTAATAGAGAAGACTTGCTGTTCAGAGCCAAGCCATCTATTGTTTTAATCCACCTCTAACTCTCCATTGTCCAGTGACTTTAGGTAACTGCCTTTCTAGACTCCCTGGTGAAAAAATATTCATCCGCTGACCCTGCCATCAGTGTGTGCTGGTGCTTCCCTGGCAGAGCAGATCAGCCACTTTCTGCTCCCTCCATTAACGGAATCAAAACCAATTTTCCTCTCCTCTGCCAACTTAGAGAGTGTAGAGAAGCAATATTGGCTTTGCTGTAGATAGTAGTCTACCCATGGGCAGCAGAAAGTTACTGCTGGGTTTGATGTTACTGTTACCCTAATTCTTTGTCAGGATACCTCAAACTGGGATAAGTACCTCTTCTCGGCTGGCGTTATAAATCTGCGAAACCTAAGACATGGGACTGGACCTCCTGAATCATCAACTCTAGAGCCTTGCTGACACAGGCAACCGCACCATACATTAATCTATAAATAAATATACTGGAAGGATGCTGTTCAGCAGAACTCTTTGTAAAGGGCTTACATAGAGCAAAAGAGAAATAAGGCAGCTGGTGAACACGGTGCTCAGAAGGAACTCTTGGCACTGACCCATTAGACCTCAGGCATTTTGTGGGCCACAGCCACTGAAATAAAATAAGACTATTTCATTTCAGTTAAAAAAAAAGATGGCATATTTTCATTGCTGGTTCTTTGATATCTTTCTATTTCAGTAAGAAAGTTTCTAGTCTTCCAAAATTCTAGAAAAAAATAACCAAGAAGATGAAGTCCTGCAAAATGGAAGAATGAAAAAGTTCTCTTAGTATCTCACAAAATTTCTCCACTGATAACATCCTACTTTTCCTCCTTTTGAAGAATTCATATAAGAGGAAACAAGAATTACGAAAAGCTGTCCCACAGCTGTAAGTATCAGAATGGCAAACCTTTAGAGTAGAGTGTAGCATTTTTGTTGTGTTTATTTATTTTAGCAATGATAAGGACAGAGTTTTACATGACTCAGTTTGTGTCACTGTAATACACAGTAGTTACCAGTTCATGCTATTACAGTGCTTCAACCACCTGGAAAAGTCAATTTCATTTCTGAAGATAGTAGAAACTGTAGGTTGACTCTGATAGTGACATTTATTTTCTACAGTCTTTGGGTTATTTATGCCTCATCTTATGTTTTCAGCTTCTTAATTAAAGTGGAAACTGAATGCACTCATTTTGAAAGGGAACAAAGTGGAAATGATTGATGAAAAGTAGCTGCAAGAATTGCCACTCTCCAAAACCACTTGATTTGGCTGTCATTGAGGACTTTCCAAAGGCTAAATTAGAACGGCAAAACAAAGGACCATTGTATGTAGAGACTGCAGATGGTAGTCTGAACCCTGGAGTCCAGGCAGATTAATTTCAGTATGAATTTATAATGTTTTAACGATATACTGTTGCTGTATTGATAGTAGTGTAATTAAAGAACCACTGTAGATTGATTTAAAAATATAGTAAAAATGAAACCTTGCAGGAGAGACTAAAACTTCAGAGAAAAGGAGTTTTTCTTTCAAGGGACAGTTTGAGGGCTCTTTTCCCTTCCTTGAATACTCCAGTTGTCTTGCTGCTTTTAGGAGCTTTGATACTTGGCCAATATATGAGCACAGAGTAATGAAAACAAGAAGAACTCTAAAATCCCAAGTCGTATTTTTTTGCAAATGCCTTTGAAATGTCTGAGGGCAGCATTTCTTCTTTGAGGTTCATCTCTTTTAGATGTTTGTGTTGAGCTGAGTATAATTTGCCTGAGTAATATTGTCTGATGCACTCTAAAGTTTAGGGTCAGGGTGATATATCAGTGTGCTTTGCATAATGTTCCTTGCACTGTATCCCATCTGAGCATTACTGAGGCAAAGGTGGAGGGGTCAGAAAATAGCATGGTGGATGCTGGCTTTCTCTGTTAAGACTGAAGTAGCAGAGAGTGAACATTTTTTGTGTTTATATACATTTACCTATATTTGAATGGCTATAAGATGACTAATATACCTAATGCAATAATGTTGAGATGAAGGACAGCCAATAGTCAATCTTTTTTCAACAAAGATTTAAAGTCCATTTTAAATAAAAGATTCAATGGAAGTAGATACATATTTGACTTTTATTATCTTTTTATATAGTACGAGAACTGGAGCCTGGGTCCATGATTCTATGCCCTGAACACAAAGACCAGCTCTCCTCTTAGTCAGTCTTCAGTCTAATTAAGGCAAGAGCAGTGCGGAAAATAGGTGCACATTGTAGGAGAATGTAAAAAGACAGCTTGAACTCTCTCTCTTTCCCCAGGATGGGATAGCAGGAAATTTGAAGAGAGCTACTATGGTTTAGATTTGACCATACAGGACACAGGAAATATTTATTTAGAATTAGAATTAGCAGCTGCTCCTTCCGTGGTGTGGTAAGAGCTGCTGAAAGGTGACATTAAGGAAATGAGTAGGTGGAGGTCTGGGAGGTGACTGCAAGGTCTGAGAGCTGGTAAGAAGCTCTTTGCTAAGGTCCTGTTTGTATTTGTGGGGGCATAAGCAAGTACAGGGAAAGTGCCCAAGGATCTTGTGTCTATATTGGCCCTCAAAGAATTTAAGCAAAATATTATTAACTTGAAGGGCAAGTTTACAGACTTTGTGAAGATCTCCTGGCACAACCATATTCAGATTATCTGCTTTCTCACTCAGAGAAGCGTCTGCCCAGGTAATTTATGACTCTCCTAGATCTAGAACTAATTATGCAGTGATTCTCTTCTAGTGATTAGGATATGATGGAGTTTCCCACCAGCCCATATTTGTCATCTCTCACAATAGGGCCTCTGGCTCTCCAACAGGAACTATTGTTATATTGACAAAGGGAGATGCTGCTGAGAAGCCCTACATCAGAGAAATTCTTTTCTAGGGTAAGGTTTCCTTGCAATAGCCCAGTAAAGGAAGGAAAAAATAAGACACCTAGTACTCAGTATCTATAGTACAAGTGCAGTATTCCCAAATCTGTTCATACTCATTTCCTTCAGTGGGATTCATCTTTCCTGATTTTAGGAGGCTGTAGTGTAGGTGTCTACCTCTGAGTTAGTCAGGTAGTCACACCTTACAGTCATCTGAGACCCAGTTAGTTTATCAAGGGCAGTCTGGGACGTGTTTCACCTGATCTCAGACTGTACTGTGAAGGGAGTCCCAGTGACAAGCTCAGATATACACACTTACTTTGCAGATCACTAAAATTAGAGGAAATGAATCCCAATCTCTGACCATGCATTCAAATTTTAAAAATGGATAGTCCCGGAAGACACGTCAGGTCATTAGAAGACAGAAGAAAGGAATCAGGACCTTCATTCAGGGATGGATTTACAAATGTTCGCCTCTACAGCTTATAATTGGGCCACTTAACTAGATTTTTTTGATGTAACTTCACTAGGCCCATATTTCTTTTTCATACTGAGAACTGTGCATGGTCAAGGCATAGTCAGTACTTTAGCTTTGCAGGACTACGTTTCACCATCAACTCCTCCAACTCATCTGAAAAGGAGTAATCCAGTCTATGAAAAAGGCTCATACAACCTATTATTCCTGTAACCAAGAAGCAAAGCCTGAATTACATCTCAAAAGCAGTGTGCCCTCGGTAGAACATCTATGTGCTAGCTAGCCTTTAAAAAAGGACATGAGGTACTCACTTTAACCAGAATGGGTTTGTTTTTAGGGAGCTCGGATTCTGTAAACAGGACGGAGTAATGTTTTCTTCTGGCAACCCACACATTTCGCAACAGTTTTCAAAGGCTCTACCAGGAGACAAACAAGTAGCCAACTAGCAAGAGGAGAAAGCAAGCCCTCTCATCAAACCGAGGGAGCTCTTTCCTAACCACAAGCAGTGGTGTGTGCTGCTTCCCCAAGCACATGGCAGTGAGGTGCTGGAGGGTGTGATGAGCTTGTAGAGGGAGAAATTCAGGTGGAATTTGTTATTAAGCAGCTCTGCTGGACAACTCTACAAAAAACCCCACTTGTTTTGAGGATATTCACAATCTCAGTTGTTCCAACGAGATGTTTTTTCTAAGAGCATAAACCATGCCTTGTGGAACTGGACCCAGTGTGGCCCAGCAAGCTGTTCTCACAGTGCTTCGTCATAAGGCATCTGTTTTATCCCATGTATTACTTTTATTGCCCTTGTCTCAGCTCTCTGTATCGATCTGGAAATGTGGAGACCAGGTCTGTGCCCTCCACTGTAGCTGCCAGAATGTGGTAGAGAATACCACTGGCAAGGGCAACCAGAGAAGAAGGCTGTGTTGCAAACAGCAATGTAGATGGATACCAACTCTCACTTGAGCATTATTGCGTGGTTCTGTTGCAGCATTGGAGCTAGCCTTACAACCAGAACCTTGTGGACTAGGCTGTGGACTTCTAGCTCTGGCCATGCTAGTGGAAGAGGTTAGTGCTTCTGTCAGCTGGAGGCTGCTGTTCCCTCAGCTGACAGTTAAATTGCCCACATGAGTACATTCTACCTTGTTAAAGTCAGAATGTGCTGGATTGGCACAGTCTGGTTATTTAAATACGGGTCTGACCTCCTGTCCTGTCACAATAGCACCCAAGCTGAAGGTTATTGCAACCTCAGTTGTGCTAATACAACTGTTAGTACAGCCATGATCAGCCTAGCATTAGCCTAAAAGTGGTTTGCTGGAGGACACAGAAGCAACAGTATAAACTAAGAGCAAGAGGTATTGAATTTATGTGTTACAGTAGTCAACTTTTGCATTGAAAAGTAGGACTAAGAAATCTAATTCTGTTGCACAAACTTAGCCACCATAAAGACCAGACGAGTCTATGTATTCACCAAGACTTTTTCAAGTCCTAACATATATGACTCAATTTACACTTGAGAGCTGCAAATTCAGGACTTAAGAGTTGGAAGCATGCGTCTTACAATAAAAAAAATAAAAATAATGGTATGTAGGGGGTTCTTTTTCTTAGCTTTTCTTCTCTTTTATTATACCACATAGATCTGTTCTTGAATAGTTTGTCAAAGAGCATACGAGAAATTCTCCCCTTCCAAAACCTCCAGCAAAGTACCACACCCAGTTCCACTACAACAACCCAGCGCCACAACAAGATGCCAGTTAGCTCTTGGTGGATTATGTTCTTGCAAGCTATTTGCAACAGGTTCCACAAACAGTAGTGCACCTCAGCTTTGACAGAGCATTTCAGCAGACAGTGATCAGTGTTCTCAGTCAAAAAAGCACTTACTTATAAAACTATGTATATCAGGACCATCTGGAGACCCCCACCATAACAGTGCAATGAAATATAATTTAAATTTATATTGTGACATTGTGCTTATTATATGTTCAGTTCTTTCAACAGACGTATAAACCAATAACTTTCCTTGTGTTAAATATTCCCCAGAGAAAAGTAAATTGACCTCTTCGAGGATTTTCCAAGGAACAGAAAAATGTCCTTTTGGTATCTGTTTTCCATTATTGTAATTACAGAGGGTGATGATAATCCTTTCAGCATTATTGTTTCGACATGTGCATGATTTATAGTTGGACATCTAAGTTCATTTGATGCCGTTGTTGAGAGCAGCGCATTGTATCAGAGATAAAAGGAGTGAAGCAGACATGTAATCTGATAACTAACTTCACTCATGAGCGGAACAGAAATGTGGTCCTGTTTAACATGATTATAAATAACTGCTTGAATTTCACATCATCAGGGAGTGTAAATGCTCTGAGATGAATATTATAAATAAACAATTTCACAAGAGGGTATTCAGATCAGCCGATAATATTCCGGCAAAGGGACAAAGAGCTTCTGCTATGCACCCCGGCACTGGGCTCTGCCTTAGACAGACAAAACCCTCAAGATCAACAGGAAGTTCAAGGAAATAAGCAGTAGTAAAAAGTCTGTTAAAAGTATCTCCACTGAATTAAAAGCCTCCTCTCCCTTTTTTGTTTTCGTAATGAAAGGGGCTCTAATAAATTGTGCCTACACAGGTGATTGTACACACCAGCAGGACAAACTGCATCAATGAGGGAACAGCTTGTGTGCAGAAGTCATTTTCTGTTCCCAAGGACATTTTTTTCCCCAGAAGGAAGGTTACCCACAGTAGCCTCTGCACAAAAATGTCTCAAAGTATCACATGGAGGGATTTGCTTCATGCAATGGCAGTGAATTCCTAACAACAGCTTACCTAGAGGCCCCTGGAAAAGAAGAAAGCCAGCAGTCATTTTGACACCAAACCTTTTTCCTTCAGAAAGAAGCACAGGCATGTCTGCGGGTGGGATGTCACAGTATTCCCAGTACTGAAGAAGCAGAGGTAGGGATTCATGTCTCAGCTATTGGACACCGGTTCTTACCACGCTGGGCAACACATCAAGCCTGAAGTGCAGCAGTTGGGACATAAGCACGTTTTCGTTTCTGCTGCTCCTTCCCATTGTAACAACCCTCAGCAAAGGGCTGAGTCAGGCAGCTGGTGTCAAGGACCTCTTCAATGACCTTCATGTAAGCTCCCAGGGCTCTCAAGTCTGATAACCCAGCTCTTGAGGGAGATGTAGCTCTGTGCAGGTGGTTTATGCGGCCACATGCACGTGTCTACAGCTAAGCTGGTTACCCTCAGGGGCTCTTGTTGACTATGGTGAGAAGTAGGCACTTTCAGGGTCTCATCCTTCTGGATGAGATGAACTGTGTCCTAGAAGACACTACTTATCTCCAGTGACAGTCGTATAACATGTCTATATGTAGATGTCTGCTGAAGGTTTCAAAAAGTAACTGAGATGAGACCCACGTGCAGTGTTTGGCAGAAATCAGCCTTTATTTTATAACGTTGGAGATGTTCTTTGTCTCTTCATTGTGCATTTTATTAAGTAAAAGAGTCAGTGATACAGAGATACTTTTCAGGCTTTGAAGTGAAATATTGGGATAGAAGGACAGTCAGGAACATGAGCTCATATTTATTTTAAAATGGATTTATTAAAATGTATTGAATCCTAGTACAGATACCCTTGCTCAGCAAAAGTACCCTTTTTTAGTTAAAGAACTAGCTTTATCCAGTTGAATTCAATTTTCCTTAGAAATTAAACTGTTAAATTGAAATAAAGCCACTTGGATTCTACCAAGCATTAAAAATATGTGAACTGGGTATATTTAGGCAATGCATTCAAATTTACTAGAATGACAAAGCCGATGATAAAAAATCAAAGTCCCACATCTCAGCATTATGTTGTATTAGCTAATGATTTTCTCTGAGATTTAATTCCTTCCAATTTTTGTGTGTAACTGCACCATATCCTTGTATGACATTCATCATTATTGTTCCATGGGCTGGACTGAACTTTTGTTATAAATCTAGTCAAGTCCCCAGTTGGTTCTGTGCTGGTTTACATCAGCTGGAAGGTATAGGATATTATCTACCATTAACCAGGATTTGACTGAAAAATTACTGGTGGAATGATTTATATTACAAATACCAATTTATTAAAACCAGAATTTTTACAGAAAACTTTAAACAGATTATAAATAAAGATGGAAATTTTTTCCTTGAAGGAAAAGCACGTAAAAAGGAGTCTTCTGTCACCCTAAGTGTTTCATTTTGATAAAACCATAAAAACTTCTTTCACTCAGCTTCTTTTGTATAACATGAAATATCTCAGTATTTTAAAACATCTAATCTTGAAACAGTTTAAACCAAAGATGGAAATATTTTATTCTGAAAATGGTAACCAATAATTTCTAAACCATCAGCACATGTATTCTCTTTTCAACACTTGGGAAGAGAACAAATTTCTGCAAAACCAACCAGGTTTATCAACTGGAACTACAGTCTGACAGCAGCTCTTTGTCCAGGTCCCATCACAAACTTCTCTCTTGTATTTGAAGTCCCATGTGAAAAAGCTTTGAAAATAGAAACTACGGTAGAACAGAGTTGAACTTGCGTTATTCTATCCTATTTTTCTCCAGGATGTAACACAGATACATTATATGTAAAAATGCACTATGTGCCATGTGATCAAAAGATGTTTAAACCATCAGCTGTGATATTAATTTAATTAAACTAAGAAAGTAATTTAATAGTTATGGCTAATCTTTATATACACGTTTCTCTTCTTTAGGTTGTGAACTGTGTTCTTGAAATTAGCCTGAAAGTAGCTGCATATTTGACCCTCAGCAGCAACAACAAAGGGTACACAGCAGCTCTGACATGCTATCAGAGTAATGGATCATTTTAAAGAGCCTGGAAATGATTAAACACGGGTGCTGCTGCATGCAGTCTTTAATTGATTGATTTGAGTTTGCGGTCAGAAAATGACTGTCAGCTACAGCTTATCTATAATTATCAGTAATCAAAACCAGACTTTTTCTCTCATCCTAATGCTGTAATGCTCTTTCAGTGCTCTTGACATATGTGTGACTCCAGTGTGCATCTGCAGTTGTCTAATAGCTTTAACTTGAACAGCAATATGCCCTGATACATACTCAGTGGAAAAAGAAATACCTTTGCAGTGCTCAAATAGTCACCGCGAATAAGGAATAAAGAAATTGGCAGGGAAACGCCTGAGGTTTAGAATATTCTTTTCATGTTGTGCTGATGATAAAGGAGCAGCACAGAAAAATCAAATTCTTTCTTTTTTCCCACATTGTTTGCATACTGGATGAAGAGGAACCAGAGCGTCCCTGGAGCAGGAACGTATTTTATTCCATATCAGTTAAGAGAAAAAAGCAAAATCATTCCATTGTCTTGAGTATCTTTCCTGGAGGGATCAGAAAGACGTTTACTTTTGAGTGAAGACCCTGAGAATTGCTCTGAGACCTAGTTGGATTGCACAGCCTGAAGAAGGAGGTGCTCACCCTACTGGATCTAATGTGAGGTGTCATCACATCCTTATTGCTCCAGAAACAGAAGTGACTCTCCTGATATTTTTTGACCTGTCTTCAGAGGACTGAAAGATTAAACCCACTTCTGTCAGCTTCCACTGGATGCTCTTTAGGTAAAGAGGAGGGGAAAATTGAGTCCAGCTCCTTTTGGAAAAATAAAGGAAAAAAACTACTCATATTCTATTCAATTCATAGAACAAATTATTTGGTCATCTAATTCCAGATTTATAATCAGGATTATAAATCATGACTGGCAAAAGATGCTTCCTGCAACCAAAAGTGGGAGGTCAGAAGCCAGGTAGGGTGCAAGAGAGCTTACAACTGGGTTTGTTGGTCTTTGTGAACCCTGTGTAAGACCTCCAACCCTTCCTATGAGTCCAGCTCAAGGATGTAGCTGACCACTCATCTGAAGAACTGACATCACACCACCTACCACTGCAGTGTCTGTTTAGAGTTAACTTTACATATCTAAGCTCAATTCCCCTTTCAGGACACATAGAGGTACTCTGTTCTGTATAAAATACCTTGAAAACTACAGACCAATGAATAACCTGTCAGAACTTCACTACTCCCATTTGACATCCCCTTACTGTTGATCACAGAGATATTAATTTCCGCAGAATGTAAGAAGCACATGAGAGTTAAGATGCGCAACAGGCAAACCAGAAAACACAAACTGAATATTTCTGCAATATTTCTAATGAGGTGGCAGAAAGAAGGGAAACTCAATGGAGGAAAGGCTTTCTGCTTTCCCAGAAGGAAAATCAAAAAGAGTCGGGAAAGGTGGTAATGCTGGAAAGGGAAAAGAATAGGTTATGTTCTGCTGATGTATTTGGTACATCCTGTCTCCTTGAGATAACTAGCTCAAGTAATTTGTCAAAAGATGAAAGCCAAAGATATAGAAGGATACTCTAGAAAACATATTTTCAAAAGCAGCCTATCCCTCCAATGTCTGTCTGCATCTAAACATCAGTGAGCTTTTTTCAGATGTTTAAAAAGGGTAAATCTCATTCAATCTAGGTGAGGAAGAATAATCCTTTTAGTCAGATGAGTCACGAGAGCATGCAGCTTTCTCACTGTGGATAAAGATGAGAATGTGTACAAAGATGAGAAATGAAGACAGATTACTTGTAAAAAAACATATTTGTTAAGGAAGAGCTGAACAGTATTTTATTTTCATATTTTGCGTAAAAATTTTCATGATCAGTCATTTGGGTGGAGATACCTCAGGAATCTGCTATCTCTGTCCATAGAATTTGGTCTCTCTAAAGTCTTTTGTGCAAGAACCCCATAGACATGTTTTATAAACAGGTAACATCTTCTCCTGTTATGTAAAGCCAGAAGGGCAACGTATGCCTGCCTGCTCCTCCACTCCAAAACATGTAGAACCTGGCTGCACTTTCTCTTTTGTGATTTATAAGCTAAATCTGCAGAGCACTGGCACGACGCTGGCCTGTCAGCACGCGAGTTGTCTCACAGAAATCTACAGAAGTATTTGTGGTGAAAGACAAGTATGCACTGTGCTGGACAAGGGCCTGAAGAACTGAAGCTGAAACGCTGGGGCCAAACAGCTCTCACGGATCAGAGAGATTCACAGCCCAGAGCAGTATGCTGTGGCTCTCGGTCAGACACTGGATTTCTACCAGATCTCCTGCTCCGACTCCAGGTCCAAACAGTGGCAGCTTGGCATGCTGTGTCTCTTTTCAAGGTGGGCAAAAAATAAAAGATAAAGCCCTAAAACACTCAATATGTGTGCATCTCTTTTTGCCTTGCTCCCTGTAAAACCATGGGTTTGGTTTTGTTTTTTCTTGAAAAATCCTTTTAGCAGAAAATACTGGGGAGAAAAAGGAAAAAAGGGGGGAAAGGCACGTTTGTGCTTTGCTACCTGCAGAGGGGAGATTCCTGCTGTTCCCCCACTTTCCAACAGCTCATCATTTATCACAGCAGCTCTGCACCAGATAGAAACGTTAAAATGTTGCAAGAGAAGGTACCAATGGAAAAAGAATTCTGGCCCTCTTTTAAGTATCTTGCTGACAAGTACTTAAAGGAACCAGAGTTGACAGGATGATAAATTTCTACTGCAGTTTTGAGATTGAATGTGCAAGTTGGCACACAGGTATCCCATTTCTTAATCAGTTCAAGATGGACTAGGAAGGGGCACATTGTCTTGGTCTTCCATGTCGTGCACAGAAAGAATGTGTAACACCAAGCTTAAATTTCGCCTCTGATTTTCTCGGGTGGCTATATACACCACTTAAAAACTGCCTAAAATGCTGGCACATTCATTCATCTGAAATGCAAACTATATTCTGGTGAAATGTTTCGCAGGTTGCTATTAATGAAATGAGAACTGGGACACAGCTCTCTTTTACCTGGTAGCAAAACTGGAAGAAAAGGAACCCCTGGAGTGGCAGAGGAGTAGAATTAGAGACAACCCCAGTGGGAATTGCTGCAGCTTTTCAGGACGCAGCATGTGCTGTTGGGTGTTAGTGTGGGAGGTGAAGTCAGGACAGGTTATCCTATGATACACCAGACCCAGCTGGTCCTCACATTATGTCCTTTAAAAGCAGTATCCAGTGTAAAAGCTGCATGTGCTGGTAAGTTTTGCTTCTAGTCATCCCCTGAATTAATGTGCACCAAAAATAATGGAAAATACTCTTGTTGACCCTGTTGCTGGAGCGACTCTGGTGAGTTCACAGAGGATAAGCAGCTATGCATCTCCTCTGATCACCAAAGAGACACCAGCAAGGAAATAATGGTTCATGGCTTCATAATACACAACAAAAAGGTGATAATTGTGCTCATCTAATCTAAACCCTGTACAACATAAACCACAGGATTTCTTTAAAATCTCCGGTTTGGATTTCAGCCTCACTCCTCAATGAGCTGTTTGCTTAAACTAAGTGAACTGTAAAGGTCTATTTAAAGTCCCGTTTCTTGTCTGAGATTGTCATGCCTTGTCTTCAAATTGATTGCTTCTCTGGAGCCTAAAGTCTCCTCAGGAACACTTTATAGGTTACTTTTCCATAATGTTATTAGTTAGCTTTGCCCAGAATTTCCAAGACCTCAGAAGACCTTAATATTACATTTTGGTTTATTTTTGTGTCTTATTGCAAGCTGTTTACTTATACTTCTGTGTATGAAGATGCACGCTCCCACACAAAGAAACCCACAGACCACAGTAACCTCTTGGATGGGGGAAAAAGTCTCCAGTTGTTTTGTCCATTTTTGGAAAGTGCGTATGAACTACTCGTAATCTGAGTTCATCCAAAACTATTTTTGAAGTCTAGCTGTCAGCATTTTTGTCTCAGCAGTATTTCTGCGCTGCACTGAAAGTCACTCAACTAGAGCATTGTGGCATTCAGCTTCCAAAAAGAGGAGTCAAAATGTTTGTGTTGAGTTGAATGTACTTTTAAAATACGAATAACACTAGAGAGAGCTTATCTCCCATGCCTAGAAAAGAATCCATATCTTTGATTTTCTATCACTCATTGTAAAATGTGTTAGATGACACATTTTGCGTTGGATGTGTTTGTGTTTTAGCCTTTTCTATATATCAATCTGCATGTTTAATTCTTCTCTTAGTCATACGTTGATAAAATGCAGCATAATGGTACATTGGCTGTTGAAAGTGAATAACTGCTATTTTTACCTCTGAACAGAGGGGATCAAACTTAGCCAAGACAACCAGAAGAAAAAAGTGTATGTTTGTGACCAGCTTTAGACCTCAAAAAAAATGTCTCTGATTTCCATTTTTTTGCCATTTGTTAATCCTCTCCAGTTCTGAATCTTGCTAAATTTTTTGGGTGAGTTTCTTTTATTCCCTGTGAGTACCATGGACCCAGAACCCTCATTTCTGATATAAGAAGGTCAGTTCTCTTCAGTAATTTGAACAGTGATTGTCCAGCAATGTTTGTCATAAATTGTGTGTTCAAATATCTTCTTTATCTTCTTTCTTTTCTTCTGCAAGAGCCCTATATATTTTCAAATAAGCCATTCATACCATTCATTCTACTGTTCAGCTTTCTGAATTCAGAGATATTAAAAGTAAGGGGTCAAGAACTCTCTTTCC
>NW_009694234.1:29987-57954 GCF_000703405.1 Apaloderma vittatum
AAAATCCGTGGTCAAAAAGTATTGGAAAATATAATGCATTTTAAGAATTACTGAAAATTGTTATAAATATAATAAATCTTTCATAGGCACTTCTGAATCCTTTGCATATGTTAGTCAGTCAATGCCAGCTGCTAACAATTATTAGCACTCAGCTAACAATCTTTTTTCATGTAAGCCCATATTACTTATGTCTGCAATTTTTTTTGTTTTCTCCCTACAACTCTAACCGGTGGTGGTCATATTCTTCAGCAGAAAGTTCATAAATGCCAGTTTTCAGATCTACTGCAGTACAAAGAGAAGTTCACAAATACTGTGGATAAATAGTTTTTCTTAACAGTATTTGCTCCTACTATTTCTCACTAGATGATAATGTGAGTATATAAATCGCAATGATCAGTAAAACCTCAATAATCTTAAGAGGTTTGTAAAAGAGGTTTCTTCATCCCAACTGAACACACTCTTACATTAGTTTCCTGATACGTTTTGATCTGGTACAGATAGAAGAAACAAGATTTCCAAGAATTAATATCTCTTCTTAAGATAAATCTTTGCTTCTAAGTATCAAAGATAATTTCCCATGAAATGAAACTGAAATGAAACATGAGGTAAAAGTCGTTTCACAAAGACCCTGGAAAACATCTAAGTAGAGGATACATGTTAATTCCTGTGCATATCTTATAACCACATCAATCCTTTGATAAAGAGAGATCCTAGGACAAAAATAATGTCACCTCTTTATAGGAGCAATATCAGGGGGAATTTTTAAGAATGATAAAAATCTAAGCTTACAGGCAGTAATTTACTACTCATATCATAGAGCATGCAATTTTAATAAAATCTCAGAAATGGATTCTGACAGCAATTCTAATAAAAACTAAGAAACATTACATTCTACTAGAATTTTGGTATTATGAGGTTTGTCTGGCTAGCAAAAGAAGCTATGTAAGATCACTGGGAAGAGATTCAGCTAGTTACGCAAGTTGTTGTTATGCTACTGTGATGGTTTCACCCACTCTTTTGGAAAGATTAACCTTTTTACAGAAAATAAACCAGTCTTAGAAACAACTTGATAAACTTACTGAGTACAGGAGGCTGCTTCCCACCTTTTGAAAAACTGTCATTTAAAGTGCTATAAAAAGAGAGAGTCCAGAAATGAAAACAGAAAAACAAGTGGAGTGTAAGAGAGATATTTGGGACAGTGGTCTCAGTACTTTTTGTATGCGGGACTACATTAAAAACCTCTACTCATCTTCATCCTCTTTAAGGTAGTTCAGGATCAGGTGAACACCAGTTTGCTTTCCATATATATATAAGATAGACTAAAATAATGAGGCATTTGAAAAGGGACCAGGGACTTTGGATGGGTTGCTAGTAGCCAGATAGAACTTCTTTTTTTTTCTCTTTACCCAAAACTAAATCATAGAGTCATAGAATCATAGAATCATAGAACAATTCAGGTTGGAAAAGACCCTTGGGGTCATCGAGTCCAACCATTAATCATACACTACAAGTTCACCCCTAAACCATATCCCCCAACACCACATCTACGCGACACTTGAACACATCCAGGGATGGCGACTCAACCACCTCCCTAGGCAGTCTGTTCCAGTGTCTGACCACTCTTGAAGAATGTCTTCCTAATGTCCAGCCTAAATTGCCCTGTTGCAACCTGAATGCTCTATAAAAGCTACAAAGAATTATCTACTTTATAGCAGCAAGAAGGAGCATAGTCTATGTTATGGTAGGGAAGATGGTGCACTAGCCTGTTCAGAAAATGAATGAGAATTGCTTTTAGAAAGCCTCTCCATTAAATACATGTTATTCCTCCTGCAGGGGCCTAGAGGAATTTATTATCCTCCAACACAGTGAGGCTTTCTTTTCACAAATGAGGATGAGGAGAACTGGTTAACTACTTGCTTATTCTAGCTGGACCTTTCAAGGCCATTTTATAGCTGCAAATGTTTTGCCATTGCATTGTAACCCATAATTATAAATATGGATCTTTGTGAACCTATTGGATACTCCAAAACGTGAAAGTTTAATAGTATAAATAACTATACCCATTAGCTATATTCTACACCGCAAATTGTTCATTGCAGAGGGGACAACCAGGAACTTCACATTACAGTGAAGGTAAGGAAACAGGAGCATGAAAAGGTGAAGAACTTCCAAAGAAAGGCAATAGGAGAACTTTGATTACTTGCCTTTATTTTCCACCACTTCATCTCTAGTTTTGGTATTCTTTATATGATCATATTCAACATTCACCGAAATAGACTTGTCTGTAGTGTTCTCATTACTCTGAATTGCAGAGGTAATTAAAAGAAAGGGAAGAGATAGAGAGTTTTCTAATATATATTTTTGTTGGCAGTTTGGACTCAAGCCTATGAAATTAGGAAGAGTTCTTAATATATTATGCAGTTTTTCTATTTTTTACAAACATATTTTTAACTCTATTCCTCAGGGATTTTATTCCCAACCTATGACATTTCACACCCTAGCGCACTTGTCATTAATTAGAGCTTTATTCCCTCTACAGTACTCTAAATGGCGAGATCAGTGGAATGTAATTCAGTCTAAGACAGCAATATAAAATGCCTACATTATCAAAAAATGGCTTTTATTTTTCATTTATCAACAACTAAATCCAGCAAGATGCCTACCAAAGGAAGTCCACTTCAGTTGCTTACAGAAGACATTCAGGTCTCTAACAACTAACATCTGATTCTTTTTACAACCCTCAAAATGCACTTAAAGCATGAAAATAGACATTTCATTTTACCTCAGATTTGAGGTAAGATAGATAGATAAGCTGTTTAAGTTCTTCAAGGCTAAATATATAAACTGTGGGATGAAAAGCAGCCACTAAAAGCTCTGCTCTTTTCCTTTAAAGACAAGGGGAAAAATGTACCAAGATGTTTTTTTCAAACCCATCTCTTTGTAAGCTGATGGTGAACTTCAGCTCACTTCATTTAAAGACATAATCCTGGTCCTAATTAATCAAGAATGTCATGTGTTCTACCACTGAAATATTTGTTGCTAATTTGAGAAAATAATAAAACATTAAACAGTTGTGAGCAATCTCAGCTCTTGAAAGCTAATAATGTACAGCTCTTGTTTTACCAGTGATTTCTGCTCTGCCTAACTGTGAGTGTAAAAGAACTAAATGACTTCTGTATAATACCACTAGCTGTTCCTTTTTTTTTTTCCTAACAGATCCTTAAGGGCAACCCCACTACATAAATATGTCTCCTTTACTTGGAGTAATGGAACCCAGGCCAGGGTGAGTCCACTATTACCCAACACTTGATTTTCTTCACTATTTATAGAGATGATCTTTAAAGCAGCATTAATATGACCCATTTTAGAGTGACTGAGAATCTGGCCCAACTTTCTTGCCCCTCCCAGGGCTATAGCTGTCAAGGTTTCGAGTAATGGAACGCAGTAGCAATGAAATAATAAATTTATTTTTCTTAGGCGCACACACACACTCACACACATACGGTCATCATAATTTCCTATGACATTTAAAAGAAGAAAAACTCTCATACATAATATTCTAAAGGTTGAATATTTGGCTACCAATTTTTTCCAAAATAACTATTAAAGTTGTAATCGAAAATGTTCCAGGCCACAGAGCTGGGTAGTTAAATTACATGCTGAGGGGGAGATGGGCTATGAACACTCAATGTGAGCTTTATTCTCTCCAAAAATTCTTTCATTAGGGAATACCTAAGACAGGCAACTCAATTTTATAATAAGAAAGTGCCATTTTTTTTTCTGTTGAACTGACCATTTTGGAAACTCCAAGAGTTCCAAGCGTACTATTAATTTCTTACAATGTCAGCATGCTTTTTATAAACTGTTTGGGTTTTTTTTTTTTCCTGAATTTTAACAGTTGTCCATTTTGTAAATATTTTATATTGCAGAGGAAAGACTTTGCTTTCCATGAAGTAGGGAACGGTATCGTATTTAAGCCATATGATCTATTTTTAAAAATGACATAAATGTGGAAGAAACCCTTTCCAAATTGTTCACATTATAAACAGCACCTAGCAAGAGCTGTAGCAAGGGCTTTGTTAGCTTTTGTCCTTAGAGGAGATTTCTGGCATGGATTTCCTCCATCAGCATCAGGGCAAAGGCTCAGGACCATTTCAGCTTTGACCAGGCTGCGAGCACGCTGGCACAGAAGACCACATGGGAGGACATATCTCCACTGGGCTTTTGGCTACCTCCCACGCAAGTGATCCAAAGGCCACCAAACCCAGTAAGAGCCTTTCCAGCAAAGACAGTAAGCTTTCATCAACCCATCTGAGTAGATGTACCAGGGCAGGTGCTCCAACATTCAGTGAGACGGGAGGAATTGAGTCCCTTTGGGACTGAATGTGATCACTTGGTCCCAATTCCACAGCATAAGACTTGACTGCTGCAGTGTGTTACCAGTATGGTCAAAGCATGTTTATGAATTCTTTCCTCCCCCTCTTCTCCAAAACATCGCAACCTGAAGAAAGATAGGGAGGATATTGCTCTGAATCTGTACCTTTGAGAGGTCGTTGCTGTAAAACCTATGGTATAGCTGAAATTAAAACATGAGAGATAGAGCATCTTTCCAAAATCACTGCGTCTTTCAGGAAGGGTTTTCCACATCTCATCCATACAATATTCTAAACTTGCAACCCTGCATGGTTCAAAGACAATGTTTTAATCCTGTGTCACAAATAAGCTACATCTACTTCCCCTTTTTCAGGTTTTTGTTGCTTTTTAAGTTGATGGTTTAAGTTTTAAGATGATGGTAAACAGAGGCCTTTGAGGCACATGTACCCATACCTTTCTTACTGTCTCCCAGCCCCAAAACAGTTTAAAACACATTCCTAGAGTAAGTGTTTGCAGCACAAAGAGCATGAACTTCAGGGAGTGTGTCCAGCAAAAGGACCTGTTCAACCATGGTGGGGTCCTCGTCCTGGTGAGCGGTGCACTTCTGCTAGCTTCCCTCCAAGAGCTGCCAGGTTTTAGACCACCCGCTCACACGTTCTTTCCTCCCTTGCTCTGGTTTAACAAGAAGGCAAAGCCCCATCTTTGAAGCAGAACTTTTTTCCAGGATATTTTTTTTATATTTTATTTAGAGGTGTTATATAAAAGGCACTACCTGGCAAAGAGATAGAGCAGAAAAATTCAGTAGCTCTCCAGAGAAATCAGTTACAGGCCTGGGATTTTTCTTGAGTAACCCAAAGGAATTAATCTCCTCTTCTCACATAAACAAGCCTTATGCAGAGTCTAGGTAATAATATAATTACAACCATACCTCACATACACACTACCATCT
Source organism: Apaloderma vittatum (assembly GCF_000703405.1). Taxonomy (NCBI): domain Eukaryota; kingdom Metazoa; phylum Chordata; class Aves; order Trogoniformes; family Trogonidae; genus Apaloderma; species Apaloderma vittatum. Next base: position 35,311 of record NW_009694234.1, read on the forward strand.
GCCCTTTTCTGTTTCTACAGCAGTTCTTCCTCAGGCTTATATGAAATGGGAAAAAATGATTAGTGGAGAACAAAAACATATCAGTAAGGAATAATGTGTGTTTCCTTACTAGAGAGACTAGATCCTCTCCTCTCTCCTTATTCCAGTACATACAGAACTATAAAACACAGAAATGTTCACAGGATATTAAGTATTAAAGCGCTGATGTCAGCAAGCCAACAAAAATGCAAAGGACAATATGCAGAAGTGTTACTGGGGCTACCACTGTAAAGTATTCATTTTATGATGAATTCTAAACTTAACATAAAAAACCTGTAGATAACGGTAAACACATAAATTGCTAGATTAACTAACTCACATAGGTCTGAGCATTCTGCTTCACCAGAAACAATTTCTTAGCACCATCAGATGGATACACAGCTGAGTCCTGACATATTTACAATAAACACCAACAGCCTTTAAGTTTTGTTATTCCTCTCCATCACTTTACTAACAATTTATGTATTTTCTGATGTTCACCAGGCCCAGATAGGCACGAAAACAAGAAACCAGTTACATGTATAATATGTAAATAGTCATTTAATCAGTAATGGTCAGATTCTGAAATTTCTTTGAGGTTAATTTACCATCTGCACTTTTCCCTTGTTCCTAGGGAAAAGCCTCTGACAACAACAACTTGTTTACTATTAATCTAAACTTTGCACAATGTCACTGACACTGTATTGACAGGTATGTCACCAGTAACTGCCACTAAAAGGTTTATGTATATGTGCATACGTGGATATGTGTACAAGTGTGTGTGAGATAGAGACAAAAAAAAACGTGTGTGCAGCCTTTTCAGGGCAAACAAACTGGAAATCCTGGCATTTTTAATCCCTGAAGTGTGTGCAGCGCACAAGGAGTGACCTGTGGGCGAATCGATGTAGAAACAGCACATTCCAAAAAAAAAGAAAAATCCTGCCAAAAGCTTAGTAAATGATGCAGAACAATTTTTCTTTCAATTGGGCCCCAAGGAGTCACAAGTGAGAAACAGAGAGACAAAGGAAGGTAGAAAGCATCAATGCACTGCATATTCAAAGTGCATTTATTAAAAAAATAAAATAAAATAAAAGAGGGTGGGGGGAGAGAGGTTTATGGTTTGGTCATTTCATCCCTTGAGTGCTATTAAATGTTCCAGGCTGCATGTATCTGGGACTGTGCCAGGTGTTTCATGTCCTTTCCACAGTGTTGCTGAACCTTCCTGCTAATGGCAAGATCCTCTCAGCCCTAAACCTGCTGACTCTTCCAGGTAAGAAATAACATTCAAGAAGGTGTTAGTGATGTGGGCTGAGCAGAAGCACTGCAATACAGGATCTGTGCAGAAAGGATTCCCCTCTTTGCTCAGCTCTGAAGCAGTCAAATCTTTTGACCCTATGGAAGTTGAGTGGCCTGTTCCTCAAATGCAATCATCTGGTTTAGGTCTTGTCAGGAGCTCAGGGCTTCTGCACCCAAAGAAGTCCATCTGGAGAACAAGTGGGGTCAGTCTGGACAGGGAAAATTGCAAGCCCAGGTTCTGTCACACTCATCGCCAGCATCCTCTTTTTTTTTTCACATGGGTTCATATGGACAGTAAGGAACACTACCATGGTTTGTATGGAATGCTTTATGTCTTAGACTTGGCGGAGAGTTTATGAAGTTTTCTTCTCATTGAAGGTCTAATGGAAAAAAATACTCTGTAAAGCTACAAAACTGGGTATTGACACGGAGCTAGAGTGCCTCTTAAGTGTCATTTTGTGTTTGAACTCCTTGGTTTTCTTACCATGATCTCTTTTGATTTGTATTTAAGTTGAGGTAGGCATATCGCAGTCACTCTGCAGGGTAAATGCAAGTGCAGTTTTCTCCTAAGGAAGAGTTAAACAGGACACTTCCAGAACTGGTCCCAGATCCACTTCTGCTATATACATTTCAAAACATGTTGTGATGGTCCTGTTGCTTCCCCTAAGCAGCTGGACACAGTTCACTAAATGACCTCTCTCCATACAAGTTGTTAATGTTTCCTGATGAGCCATCTTTCTCTGTTGCATTAACTTTCTTCCAGGGATTGCTCTCTTGTGTGTATCTCTTTTGACTATAGTGGCTTAAGTTTTAAATTTACCCTTAGTGCTACTGCTGTAACAAATGGGGCATGAGACTGACATCTTCTGGATATGAAGACATGTAAAACTCCCACTTTTCATTGTCACTGTGTTGGGCATGTTTTCCAAAGAAATAAGGAAAGCGCTTGCTCAAAATTCCCATCTCTAACCAAGGTTTGTCCACAGAGGGAAAGAATAGGAGGCTTTGTTTTTAATTGCAAATTCATACCATGCTTTCAACCTGTTTTCTTTACTTGGCAATAGGTTTCACTGTTTAGGTCATTTCCTTGCTTCCCCTTTCCTCAGCAGGAGACAATGCGGTCCTCTTAGCCCCTAAGAAACTAAAGACCTTTTGTGTTTCTGCGTTTATCTTCAATATCCAGGATTTTGCAGCAGTTGCTCGTTTCCAATATAATAAGTCTGTATTTCAACGGTAATCTCTTGGAAAAGGAATGGAGTGAATGACAAAGAAACACGCAAGCAAGAAGAAAAGACCATGCTGCATATGCTGCCCAAACTTTCCCTCACCTCCTCCGGCCCATGCAAAAGCAAACCCTCCACCAAAATCCAAAGCTCAACACGAAGCATATGTGAAAGTAATAACTTGCTCTGGAGAATCGATGTCTTTATACTACCCTTTAAAATATTTGAGATAAATCAGTCAAACAAATAATGGAAATCTAAATTAAACCTGTTGGAGAAAGTCTAGAAGCTCAGTGCTCCCGAAGGTGCTGAAATAACTTTCCCTATCAGCCAGCAAAAGATTTTTAAAAAAGCCAAATCTAATTGGGGCAGTGGGGCAACCTGATTTACAGGATGTAACTCTTTCTTAAATACTCTGATTTTTATTTTTAAAGCACTGCTGCTGTTTCAATTAGGCACATATTTAGCTGAAGGAATTTCCATACCAACATTCAGGAGCTAAAAAGAGAAGTAACAGTTAAGTAGCCAATTAGAGCAGTGTCACACGGCCCCGCAGCAGCACAGGCAGGTCTACATTGCTGCTGAAGCAAAACCAGGCTTCTGCACCACTTTCACCCATCTTTATTCACAGTGACACCTATAATTATAATTACAATTATCCTGTAGTGTTTGATGATGACATATACGTTACTCCTGCAAGTGGCACATTTACTGCTTCTCAGTTTCCTCTCAAGACCCTGAGAGTTATGTAGTGTCCTTGGAAGCAATTACCTGTCTCAAGTCACTCTCTGCTAATGTATAAAGTAAGAAGTGTCAAAAACCAAAACCAAACCCAAGAATCTCCAGTACCATGTGTGTGGTGACCTCACACAGATACCAGCATGTTCAAGCAATCTAAATGTGTTCTTTAAGGTGTAATAGCACATCATGAAGCTACATGGAGGTTGTATGGCATATCATGCCAAGACTTCAGCAGCACTCGAGGAAAAATAAAAGGAAAAAGTTAAGATAAGAAAAAAAATAGTTATATTGTTATTCAGGTTGCTGTAGTACTTGAAAATACAGACTTTAAAAATAAAGCTTTGAGTTAATCTTCTGGCAGACCTGTTGCCATCATTCCCCAAGAAGTTTGGAAAGCCAAGGGTGGTCTTGTTTCTAAATTACAGGATTGTGAATCAAATTCTTGCTTCCAGAAAATGCCAAAATTTCCCTCTGATCCTCAGCAAGTGCTTTAGCCTTTCAGCTCCCTTAACTTTTCTGCTCTCACCCAGATAAAATATCTAACTCATTTTAGCCCAGTCTATCTTCATCCTCTTCCAAGAGCGATTTCTGAATGACCCTGAGCCATGCTGGTAAGTGTGCTTTAAGGGCTGCACTCAAATGTTCCAGTGAGAAGTGCAAATAATTAACAACACTAAGGGGTTTTTGTCAGAGGAACGTAGTTTCTTTTTTGTGAGGCTTTCTGTAGCTGTACACATTGGTCCTATTTTGCAGCACTTCAATGAGAATTTCACCCACATCAAAAGGGCACAATAAGGTCAAATGCAGCTCCCATTTGTTAAACACTGAGCACCACTGATGTAAATCTATACAAAATACAATAGGTGAATACATTGAGGCTCAAGAAATATACCAAAAATAAAAGGTTTCTTGTGTTAGGAAATATGTATTAGCTAAACTTTACATTTGAAATGCTGGTCTCCTGTGAACCCAGAATATATTTTCCGTATGTTCATGTGTTGGAAGTTTCATAAAATGCTGAACACGTACATTTAAAATAGCTCTGACAATGTATAAAAAAGCTCTAAAATATTATGACATGGCCAATTTCCATGCTTTTTAAAATCCATGACATGACACAATATATTTTATGTGTGGAAACATACATCATAAATATTGGCCAATGTCATAATATTTTCAATGTTTTATATGTTGTCAAATCTGCTTTAAACACAGTATGTGTGCTATACATTTAGCGAAACATAACTCAGAGAGATGCGGGAAATCAACTATATTCTTTTTCCATGTGGGTTTATTATATATTTTATGGTTTTGTTGCTCCTTACAGTACAAATCAGGGTTTTTTTCTTTTTTCCTCTCTTCCTTTCTTGTTTGTCTGCTTACTTTCTTCTTCTTGCTTCCTTGGTTTTGCTCCCTTTATTTTGTTTGCTTGCTTGTTTGCTTTTTCTTCCACTTCTGTTGAGCAAGGCAAACATTGTTTGAAAAAAAAAAAAAAGAAGAGACTGAAGTTTTCTGTTGCTTACTTTTCTTTTAGTTATGCTTCGTACCCAAGTAACTCCAAGTCATGGAGAGGTATTATTATGTTAACCTCATCTAACCACTGAGAATGAGGTGTTCATACACTCACTTTAAAACCAAGGAAACATCTGCCTTTCCTCAAGCTCCTGCAGCGCCAGGGCTCTGACCTTCTCAGCCCAGCCACGAGGCTGCAGCTCTGCCGCAGTACATTCAGTCAAGCCCTGGGACATCGCAAGTACAGGCAGAGCAGTTGAAATGGTACAAGACCATGAAATCCTTCTTTGTGAGCCAATGTCATCACAAGGCAATGAAACCCTGCAAGACAGGGTAGAAGTTCAGCACCTCAAAGGTATCATGTCACCAGTCTGACGATTGTCACCTGCCTGACTTCCAAGACTCCTGGCCAGTTTTGGTGTGGACATCAGTGGGGACTGCCCAGTGTTCAAGCACTGCATACCAGACCTTTCATCCCTTTCAGTCACCCAGAGATGACTGAACACTTGCCCACCTCTCAGCAGCACAATCTCCCATGCCCGAAGACAAAATAATAATGCAGAGTGGAAGGGTTTCATCACCGTGTCGTGCTATGAGATAAAATTTATAAGAACCATACCACAAAAGACAGACTTTTTAATGGACATAGACTGAAATCACGGTCCCACTGAGGTAGATGGGAAAATCCTCAGAGTTCAAAAGGCAAAAGGCTTTATCTCTAGAGTTCTTGCTTATCAGAGATGACCATGAGTTTCTACTACAGACATCTTCATAAAAAAAGTCCAGCTGTGACAAGAGGGAGTAACAAGTAGGACACGTAATCAAAAAAGAATAAGAAATTAAAATATTTGAAAATTTTTTTTTTCATTTTTTTATTTTTTCAGGTCTTTCCCTTTCCTTTTTTAATTCTTCGTATGTTTTCCCTTCAGAAATGGAAGGAAAGCTTAATTAAAACAAGTTGTTCTGCAAGCTGCAGACCTAATGAGACCTTGTTTCCTGTGGGTTTTTGGCTTATCCCCTGCTGTGATAACCTTAGCTCCATTCTCATATCCTCTATGGCTGCCCTTGCAGTTCCCCAAAACAACCACTCACATTCCCACACTCCCTACAGTTCCCCACCATGTTCTTGAAATCTACTCCACACATGTGCTACTGTGTCCTCAGTTCCTTCCTAAACCACAGGCTTTGTCAGAAATTGTAGCAACTTCATTATCCTTGTGATTGGCAACAAGCCAGATTGCTCGTGTCTCTTTAAAATCAGTATTTAATCCTCACTCCAGTATCTTGCATTAATCTTAGTGTAGCCTTATACTGCAATGATCCTGGGATTCATGGAATAAATATCACTAAATTTAACTGCATTCTGCAATGTTAGACATGCAAAAGAAACATGAGAAATTACTAACGTGAATGAAAATATAGCGAACACGTTCCAGAATAGCACTCCATAAGCGTTCACATCTATACCTGGACCCATTAAATATTTTACTGTGAAAAAATGTTGCAACTGCATTGGCACAGACAGCCCAGCTTATGACCCGGGCCTTGGGCCTGCTGTATAAATTATTACTGGATTCCCTGACAGGGTAAGGAAACCTGGAAACCAAAGCCTGGGAATTCAGTATGTGGGCACCGGGCACTAAATCAGCACATATTTCAAATAGAGAAGTGTTTGTGGCTGCAGAAGCAATAATCCAGAGCTGAAGAGTGCCTGTGCTCTCCACCTGATGGGTATTTTGTACAGCAAGACTCCTGGGAGCACCAATACATGGGCCAGCTCGTGTGTTTGTGTGTCCAGGTTTAGAGTGGGCCTGACCCATGTCCATTTAAGAGATGCTGCTAGGATGCCTGAATTGATTCTGATACACTGCCTCTTCTCTCGTTTTCATTTCTAAAGTCCATGCAGCCATGCAACTTTAACCCATCCCTGTCAGGATGGCTTTTCCTCAGAAATGATGGGTGATTTGATTCGTTCCAGCTTCAAACAGCCAGGACAGGATGTGAGTCTGAATATACATGTTCAGCCTTTTTCAAAAAGCCAGACCTTTTAAAGTGCTTCTCTTCAGTCATCCAAAAAAGCAAAGACAAGTGCAGGCATTAGTCATTTGTGAAACACTCTGGGTGGAAGGAGGGTGCCTGAGCAGTATCAGTCTTAACATCTGAAGTGTGGCCACGTGGTGTTTTGCGAGTCAGTGTAGGAGACCTCTGCAGATATTCTGAGCAGATGTGAGCTCTTCCTTTCTGCCTGCATTTAAAGGTGACTCAGACCCTGTAAATCCCATTGGTTTGGAGCCTGAAGGCCCTGCAAACAGTGAACATAGAGGTAAAATGAGATTGCACTGATGAGCTTCCCTAGGGCTCAGAAGCACAGTCAGGATAAGGTCACACATTTCTGTGGAAGTCCTCATAGCCATACCATACCAGCTAACCTTCTCCAAGCATAACTGACCTCCTTCCACCACTAAGCAGAAGGTCAACGCAGGGACCCTGAGGAGACCTGTTTCCAAAATGAATCTGTGGAGTACTTCCCAGCCTTAACTGACCTTGTACAAGTATATAAGCCACTACATCATCCAGCAGATGCCTGCTCAAGAGTAAAGCTGTTAACAGCATAAAAAGTACTGTAACAGTATGATGTAACTCATTTCCAACATTTCTGCTCTAGCTAGTGAATCCCAACACCTGCAGCACTTCATGACTAACTCCTGGCCAGGCCAGCTAAGAGACACTTCTGTTCTAAGGGAGGTAAGAAATATTTCAAAGATGAAAAATGAAGAGAAAATTAAGTTATCTTCAAAGTAATCTTTATCATGGTGTGGCCTTCTATGGTGGCCTTACAGTGTTAGTGAATAAGGGAAGACCAACATAACATCATCTACCTGGGCTTGTGCAAAGCATTTGACACTGTCCTGCATAACACCCTTGTCCCTTAATTGGAGAGTACAAGGCCAAGTGCAAGGTCCTGCACACAAATCATGGGAAATCCCAAGCACAAATACAGGCTGGGTGATGAGTGGATTGAGAGCAGCCCTGAAGAGAGGGACATGGGGGTGCTGGTGGATGAAAAACTGAACATGAGCCAGAAATGTGTGCTTGCAGCCCAGAAAGCCAATCACATCCTGGGATGCATGAAAAGCAACATGGTCAGTAGGTCAAGGAGGTGATTCTGTCCCTCTGCTCTATTCTTGTGAGATCCCACCCGCAGTACGATGTTCAGCTCTGAGGCCCCCAGCATGAGAAGGGCATGGACCAGTTGGAGTGGGTCCAGAGGAGGCACTCAAAGATGTTCTGGAGGGCTGGAGCACCCCCTCTATGAGGATGGGCTGAGAGAGTTGGGGTTGTTCAGCCTGGAGAAGAGAAGGTTCCAAAGAGATCTTATAGCCACCTTCAAGTACTTAAAAGGAGCCTACAAGAAAGAAAATGAAGGACTTTTGATCAGAGAGTGCAGTGATAGGACTTTCAAAGTGAGAGTAGTTTTAGAATAGATATTAGGAAAAAGAAATCTTTTCTTTGAGATTAGTGAGAACAACTGGAACAAGTTGCCCAGAGAAGTTTTGGAAGCCCCCTCCCTGGAAGTGTTCAAGGCCAGGTTGGATGGGGCTTTGAGCAATTTGGTCTAGTGGGAGGTGTACCCACCCGTGGCCCTTCCAACTCAAGCCATTCTATGATTCTGTGATCTGATTTTGACTAATGCAATGGAGGTAACCAAATCAGAACATAGATCCTCACAGTTCACCCTCTTTCCATTAATCTACTTTACCCCACTTTGTTTATAAGCCCCCTTTCAGTCCAGTAAAGCTAGAAAAACAAAGTGTACATAGCAAGTACGTGAAAGAGCACATTCGTTAATGCATTTCCCCTCTTATTTCAGGAAGACATTCTTACAATTTCAGCCACTAATTCTGAAACTGGATGGGAGAAATAAAAAGATGGGGAATAGCTTTATTCTGGGAGGCAGTCATGGAAAAAGGAAAGAAGAAACAAAATAAAAGAATCTACATATTCAAAAATACGGGCCTAAATATAATCACTTGATGTACAGAGGAGACACAAAAATAGCAGAAAAGACAGCTCTGCTGAAAACAGCAAGCTGAGACAGACCATGAAGCAAAATTAGTGCCATCAACCAACAACATGAATGAATTCTGGAAATGTTTGTGGGATCTCCCAAAATGCTTATCACTGAGCATTAAGCCATCCAAGGCAAGTGTCCAGAAATACAGTGGGGAGCAAGGGGGAAAGGAAGCAAAAGGTTGTTTGAAAATTTTGTTGAGGATAAGAGCTGAGGAATTTATTTCTTTTTCTTTAGGGAAAGGCAAGATTTTCATGATGTTTCTAGGAGATGATCCTTGGTTCAGAAATTTTGTTAGCTGAAGACACATATATCTGAAACATAATTCATTTTTCCAGAAGTAGTTCTCTAGCTAAAAATGGTCCCATTGAATCCATGGAGAATGTTTCATTGTTGTCTAATAATAAAATCCATGGACAGATAACTGTGAATGATGTACAGTATGATAGATTTTTAAAAGATGAGGTCTCCCAGTATAGCAACTGTCTATACAATAGAAGGAGACAACATGGAGACAGAAAACATCAATTTATCCATGTAGGAGTGGAAGGAGGGAAGCAGCCTACCATTATGTCAGCCATTTCAGTTTGGCTGGGATCAGAGCCTCAGAGTGGTGCCTTGCTTCTCACAGAGTAAACACACCACTCCTAAGAGCACAGAGAGCAAGAGGAAAACCACAGAACTGGGATAATTGTACTTGAAAAGAGAGGAATTGCAAGCAACTTGGGTACGTGGTTCAGAGGTCTGATTTCTCCATGCTCTCCCCAGGTACTTTGGGAGAGCCTGAACAATTACAACTGCAGCGAGAGCAAGCGTGCAGGGAAAGGGGCAAGAGAAGGACTGCCAAAAATAACCCTCCGTGAGCTGCAGAAGCAGTGATTGAGAAAACAGAGTCAGGGTTTTACACATAAGGCCACATGTATGAATCTCAAACAGAGCAGTGAGCGTTGACTTCAAGCTGCAGAGCTTTTTGCGGAGGGGGAGAAATCCCCCCATCTCTTAGTTCTGGTATAACTATACTTCCACTTGCCACATCTTATATCCTGCTGTAATTGCGTCCAGTGAGCCATGCCCGTGCTGCATATGTACTTCCCAGCCTGCTCATATGCTTCTTAAGTGGTGAGCTCATCTGAATCATCCCTCTCATTTCCCTCCTACAGAAACTATTCATGGCCAGTCTATTTCTATTCTGACCAGATCCCTGATGCTCCACAGGACTTTGTGGAGCCAACCCTACCGAGATAATTGTCAGATTTAGAACTGGTTAAGAAAAGCTCCTTCCTGAAAATATTTATTTGGTTAAAAGAATCCCAGAGATTCTCAAATTCTTGTGAACAGCAGGTGATTGGTTTTTTTCCAGCATGTGCTCTCAGTTCTTATTGCATCTTTTTATAAAGCACCAAGCACGTTTACCTCTCTGAGGTCATGCTAGGTTTTGTCCGTATCAGGCTGACAAAAGCTGACAAATAGACACGAAGGTGAACTCAAGATGTCTTAAAAGTCATGTACAAGTTCATTCATGGCCAGAAGTACTCAGCACACACAGTGGGAGAACAAATCATCAAAGTTGCCCATGGCCAAATTTCCAAGAGCTCCATTTCCACTGCAGAAGCCAGACGTTCAAAACATTTTCTAGGTCTCTAAATAATGGGCTGTACTTTTATACAGCCTCAACCCAAGTGGCTGAGCTCCCTTGACAGCATGGTCATCCATTTAAATATCTGAAGAGGTGCAAGGTGAAAAGTCACAGCTAAAATATGCTGGCTCAGAACACTTGAGAATGGGGTATGATGAAGCAAAAGAAGCTCAGGTCCTTCAAATATAGCGTGTTCAGAGGTGATCAATGAAACAATTTGAAGCCTCTCTGATTCAAAGCAGTATGTATGTCTCTATTCAGGATTTTCCAAGAATTTCATTTTTGGTGGAAAACATCTGCATTTCATTTGGATTTGTGAAAGGCATAAGTAGAATTAATTAACATTGTCAAAATTTTGATGGCAACATGAATTTTAATGAAGAAGTGTTACAGCAGAAAGTCTTTATCCCACTCCAGCTACAACAGCTACAGGAGCCTGTGCTGTGCTTGAGTCCGAGCTACACAGATAAATTTATCTACCAAAAGCAGGAGCAGGTGCAGCAAAAGGCTTAAGTGCTGCAAAACTCTCATTCCAGTCTAATCAATATGAAAGACAGCATCCCTGCCTCTAGGGTAGAAAAGAAAATTTGACTGTGACCAGGCAGGGGAGAAAAGACCTGATTTCTTACCCTCCAATGGCACCTGCTACCAATATGAGCTGAATAGAGCAGAAGGGAACAGTCCCTTTCTTTGCAAAGCAAAAGGAAAAAGAGATAATCAGATATGTTACTGTACAGTATTTCGAGTGAGGAAGAAAACCTATAGTATCTAAAGATTTATTTTTTTTTAAATTGAGTCATAGGTGGATTTTGAGGGATGTCTGTTCTCAAATAGTGAAACATATTGTTTGGAATGGCCCAATGGGACATAGCTATAAAATATGAAATAAAAGCAGAGGAAGGAAAATTCAAGATAACTGTGAAGAAAAACTTCCCAGTGGTGTGATATACAGCCTAATACTGTGGAATACTCTTCTAAGAGAAGAGGTGGAAGCCCAGCTGAATGAGTAATTTTAAAATTAGACGGTAGGAAATAATTCAGCGTTGGCAAGAGGAACGGATAAGATGACCTCATCAGCCTTTTCCATCTCAGATTTCTATGGTTCTGAAGATGGAGAACAATAAAAAGCCACTGCACAGCATTCATCCCAGAGAGAGTTGCAATGGGATAAATGGGATTGGCTATTAAAAGGTGTAGATTGCAAAAGAGACTGTGACTGAGGAAAAGTGGATGTGAGGCGAGATGAAGTCATCCAAATGTTTAGAATGCAGACTTTGAGGCAATGATAGGCAAACTCCTGGGCAAGAAATATAAAATCGGAACAGACCGACATCAAAGAGATAAAAGAGAGCAGAGAACGAAGTGGGGATGTTAGGCAATTTTACATGGAAAACATTTTCACCTAACAGGTCCTGGGTGTTCATGGCTCACACTCATTAAGAGCCATCATGTGTCGAGATAAAGCCATTTTTAATGCTAAAAGATTACATCAGAATTTAAAGATGATGCCCAGGTACTTGGAAAGATAGCAGTTCAGGTGTTATTCTTTCCCTTCACAACCATGCACATCTGTTGGGCTCGTCAGCATTTGCAATAACAAAGAGAGTCTCCTTTCATTTGGCTGGAGGGCTCAAGGTGTGTGGATTTGTCTCCTGAGCCAATGCCATCCCCGGCTGTTTTCTCAGCCAGTACAGAGCAACTAAGCACTGAGCAATCAGGTTTTTCCTTTTGCTCATACCATGCGTGAACCTGGCTCTTTACCATCTATTGGACAATAAAGCCCTGCAAGAAAGAATAAAATTCAGAACTCATCTTGATCCAGCACAGGTAACTAGCTAACTCTAGAACTATTTTCTAGTGGGAAGCTGAAAATAGGCATCAGCTTCATAATCAGTAAGAATGTTTACACTGCAATAGTGGAACTGAAACATAATGCTTTGTGGCTGTTTTGGGAAGGATTGGGAGTGTTCTGTCCCTGATTTTTGGAAGTGGCTTTATGGTTAATAATTACTCAACACAATTTTCAGGCAGCTCCCAAATTATTTGTGATTTATGGTGTATGACAGTTCCTGAGGTATTATTTCTGCTTGTTGACTGGATGCCTGGAACTTTTTAAGCAGTGGCATAGCAAATGGCATGTCACAGACACCGTTGTGAAAAGTTCATGAATATTTCAAAATGCATAGGTGTTTTCACAAATACATACTGAACTTCGAGTATTTGCAGAAAACAAATATTGTGGGCCTCACTGTAACTAATACACAAAGAAGCTAATCAAATGTCAATAATTTATACATCAATCGATTTCTTCAACTAGTTTCAAGACATAAGAAACAGAAGTGGATAATAGCCTGAAAATGCTATGCAATTCAGTTAAGAACTTAGGAAGCACATTAGAAAATTCTGAATTTCTATAGAAGTAGAAAATGATGTCGTCATAGTTGCTAACATATCTGTTTAAACTGTAAAAAACAGAAATTGTTGTTTTCTGTATAGCAAAGGATCCCATGTTGGTTTAGGCAACATGCTAAAAATACATGAGAAAGTTTTCTAATGTGGGAAAATTTTCCCTATAACTACATATTATCCAAGATAAGAATTTGGAAGTCAGTTCACAGAAAAAGCATGGGAAGGAAATTTAATTCAGGGATACCGCCTGCTCTGTATTTTGTGATTATCCTTAGAAGTACCTTGATAATGACAAGTTTTATCAACTTAAATGCAATTAAAAACATAATATTCTAAATGAAAGCCATACAGCAATGGGCCTGAGAATAATAACCAATAGCTACTGTTCTGTACCATCAGTAACACTTCCTAAACAAGATATTACAGATAAATTTGATGCAAAAGAGCAAATGTCTCTGCAATCCCTTCCTCAAAACAGAAATCTAGAGCCAAGTCCAAATTAGTAGAAGTTGCAGATATCCATTCCCAAAGGAAAAGCAGGAAGAAGATCTTATTTAAAGAATATAAAATACTGTCATACATCTAAAAATATTATATTTGTGCTATAATATGTCAAAGGATATATAATTTCCATCTTACAATCTTTTCTGCCATAGGCTTCAGTATAATATCTTAGATAGAAACTAGCAGATCCACCTACTATTAAATAGATGTTAGGAAATGATTTACTCATTCCTAAGCTATTGATTCTCAGAATTATCACATTGATATTTATTATTATTGCTGAACATTCATTATTTTTTACTGTAAATGTGAATAAAAGCTGCACAGCATTTTATTTTAAAGTCACATAAAGTCTCTTCAGGCACTTTCCAACATAATCACTGAAACATTATTTTATAATCTTCGCCTCAAATAAGTTACATGATTTTGAGGGCACTTAGATGAGGAAAGGTTGCTGCCATCAGCAAAGTTTAAAATACCTATTCTCTAAAATGCACTGTAAAAGAATATGTAATAAAGCAGAGTATCAGCAGACAGAAATTTGAAAAGGGGAGTTACAAGGGGAATTAGAAAATACGTGTTATTCTAGAACATTGAATGACTGAAGAAAAAATAAAAAGGCATAGTATAGAAAAGCAAAACCAAGAATATTACATGCAAAAAAATTAATACATGTTAAACAATGACTGGAGCTCAAAGAAATTTTTGCTGTTTTTTATGATTGCATAAAAATGTGTGGTTGAGTTATATGGTATTTCTTGAAAAAACAAATCAATAATGTCATAATGACCCATCTTGAAATACTTGTTGAGCATAAGAATTAACTAATTTCACTGTTAGGGTTAATTCCCAAAAGTTCTTTGAGTTCTGATTTTTTAGTGTGTTTTCTCTCTCTTATACCAATCACCTGTAGTATGATGAGCCACTGGAATAAAAACGCTTGCTGAAAAAAGTGTGTTTTTCTTGAGACGAGATTTTTCTAGCATGAAACAAGGTGAGGTCGCAATGCCACTGTTTAATTATTCAGCCCTTAAGCTGCCTGTTGCAGTTCAGTGTAGTTAGAGCCAGAGGGGATAACTTTAGTGGTCTAAGCCTGACGTCTGAGCAGACATCATGGAATCATGAGGTTTGAATATTGGCAGAGCAGAGCAAGTTCTTCACCCTCCTGTGGTGGCTGTATTTTACTACCAGGCAGTTTATTGAACAGAGGTCTTTAAGTTTTGCCCTTAAAAACCCAAAGCTCGTGTGAAAACGAAAACTCCCATGCTGCTTTCCATGAGCCTGTCCCAGTGTCATGGGACAAAGTTTCCCATTCATCCACTGCTGGGTTTTCTGTTGTTCATTTTCGGTCCTCTACTGCAAGGATGGGTGTGTGTCAGCAACACCATGCTGAGAAACGTAAAGCGCTGTGAGAGCCTTTGTGATGAAAAGTGCTACAGTGAAGTAAATTGTAATTCTCATTAACATACGTAAGACACTTGAAATGCATTCTGTCCAGACTACAGCTAGATCCACTAAAGACTAATCAATTGACTCACAATTTATTACTCTTGTTCCCAGCTCATTCTGCAGTAGTTGGGGATTGTTTAGTACTTTGTGCATTTAATGCTCAAGCTCTGTGGTGATATTGCCTATTATCATCACCTAACACTGATTAATACCCTGCTATTCCTAGCAATACCAACTAGCAGTTGAAAGAGGAAAGACTTAAAACATAGTTGAGACTTTCCCTGCTAATTTTTATATTATTATGTAATGAATTCTGATGGTCAGTGTTCCTTTAATACTTTATACACTTGTAAAAAAAGCTTTCTGGCTGAAAATATGTTTCAGCCTAGTGAAAATATCTTCGACGCATCCACACACAATCTGTGTAGATAAGCCTGCAGAAAAGTAAGTAGAAAAATACATCTGTGCATATATTTGTGTGTATGTAGGCATACACAATGCCTATAATGCATTTATATCAAAGTCAAGAAGGCACACCAAGTGCTTCACAGGCTGTATGTTCATGGGTCGATACAATCAGTGCTGAGACACTCTCACGGGTGGAAAGCAGCAGACGTTCTGCCAGAGCAATGCTACACAGCTGTGTGTGAGGAAGGGGAAGTGAAGTCTTCCAAGTTAAACTGCTGTAAAATTTAGATAGGCAAAATTCAACTACCACAGTTGGACTTGGCTGGCATTCTGAGACCTTAATCCTTACTCTTGCAAAAAGTCCCGTGTGACCTCTACAACCATAAAAGTTGTATATCTGGTTTTACATCTCATTCAGGAGACAGTAACATCTGCACCCCAGCATTGCCCCACACGAGAACTTTAATTAGACACTTTGCTATTCTGACTGTTTCTTCTAAGTCTAAGGCTGTAGTTTTGGTTTGTTTATCTCCAGTCTATCCACCAGGCTCCTCACCTGTCATCTCTGATGGCTTCAGAAAGTCCAAACAGGCACAAGGCTATCAGTGGACTGTAATAGGAGCTTGTTAGAGGAAATGGGATATGAGAGAAGATCTGTTATCAGCTTTTATGTGATGAAGTAGTTTTCATCACACAGAGCTGAGTCAGAAGAATACAGGCATTGACCAAGTATGTCCTATCAAAAGAAGAAACTTCTGAACTGAATCCCAAGGGGGTAGGGGAGGGGGGAAATAAGGAAAACCCCTTAAAAAAAATCATGAGTGAAAGAACGAAATTTGGAAAAGACCTGCCAGAACTAAAACTTTGCAGAACTGTGGAGTAGAAATGAAGGCAAATTATTCAGTACTTTTCTCTTTGTCTGCATGTAATGATCATCTATGAAAGGAAGACGGAGAATAAAATTATTGTTTTTACAATAGCAGATTCTGGAATAACTCCGGACTAGATTAGCTGTACCTGAAACTCAGGGAAACTACAGTGGACAAACAAGTCTGGCAATGTTGGGAAGAGCTTGAGACCAGTGAAAAGAGATGAACCTCCAGCCTGGAGCAAAACACCCATCAGACTGCTCGAAAGACTTCAGAAGCAGCCAATGCCAGAGCAGCTGGACTGTGCCAAGCAAAGTTAGCCTGGAAACTGTGTGATCCCAGCTGACACTTTTATTGACTGTAAACTATTGACATAAACTTGAGTCCTAATCACTCCAGATGAAAAGATCCAAACCAGAATTGCACATGCCCAGAGTACAGCCACTGGACTTTAACAATTCCCAAAACATTCAAAGTCTGGATGCTGCTGAGTGTGACACACTCATCTGCTTAGCTTTAGGAATAAAATAAAGCTCAATATTTGAATTTAGTCTGCCCTTATTGTATTCCTGGAAAGCTCTTGGCCAATAGCAGTTTCCAGTACCTAAGAACAACATAACAAGAGTAAAAAATTTTGGTTAACCAAATGAGCCTGGCTCCCAGTACTGGAGATCTGCAGATTTCTCAATTCTGCTACTAATTTTCAGTGTGTTTGGGCAACACAATACCACATTTGTTTTGAAGTCAAGGAACAAAACTTCACTCTTTACCCCATAGTACTTAGCCTGATTTTCACACAAGTCTACCACCTGGACTGTGATCTCCAGGGACAGAAAGAACATCTTCTGTGCTTGTGCAGTGCAGGGCACCACAGAGCCAGTTCTGCACTACCATAACAGAAACAATAACATAACTGAAATGACTAAGATGATGCGTTTTCAACTTAGATCAATGTCTTCACTAGCAATACCTCCAGGAACATTTATCCACTGCCAGCAATTCCACTTACCTGCCAGAATCTGTTCAACTGAACTTGGAAAGGATTTCTTTAGAACTGAATTGACTCGGGAAATGTCTTTTTACTGTTCACCTACTTGATATAACGTTAAAATTCTTGAACTTTTGAGCTGGATGTGTGTGAACAAACAAAAAAGAGGAAAAAAATCCAAATGTTGCAAATAAATAAAAATGCTTTCTTTGATTTTTTGCAATCATATAACCAGAAAAACTGTCAGGACACATTCCTCACTGTGTGATTACAAGGCATCACATTTCAACTGACTTTGTACAGGAAGGTTGTCCTAGGTACACAGAGTGACTTCTCAAGAATAAGACATAAAACAGCAAATTCACAAGCCAAGACAATCACAACACTCTGTCACAAGTATCTGCAAGTGCACCTTCCTTAAGAAGAGGAAAATATTTATATAGAATCACAGAACCATAGAATTGTTTAGGTTGGAAAAGGCCTTTAAAATCATAAGTATATTGAATAGCAAAATCCCTTCATTTTTTAGAAGTGTCTTAATTCTCGGGTTATGATACTAAATTTTTCTCCTAAACTCACTCATTATTCTGACCATTGCATCAGGATCTTATTCCTGTGCAAAGCTGAGCTGACAGTTTTTGAAGCTGCCATTCTCCAAAATGACTAGGATGAGGGAGAAGGAAAGGATGGAAAGCCAAATGCAGAGAAGAAGGATGTAGTGGAATGAAAGATGATCAGGGAAGGGATAGGGAGAGTCTGTTTTGTTAATGCCGTTCTGGCCACCCCTCATGTCTTCCTCTTGAATTTTTTAAGTTCTTCAGCTGCATGTATTTAGCTTTCTGGCTGCTTTTGTTTTTTGGCTACTCACTCTCTGTCTTTGCATCTACTCTTTTTTTCTTTTTTTTTCTTCTTTTTTTTTGTCTTTGAGAAAATTGCTTAGGCTTTTCCGGCCACGTCTCTCTCACATTGTGTGGCCTCTTCTCTTAGCTGCCTTGCCAGGCTTTCAACTGGGGCTGCTTGGCTTAGACCTCCCCCTACTGCTAGATGCTATTATGAAACTTCAAAAATCCACAGTATAATACAGGCATGGAGCATCAAACACATTTATACAGGCAACAGTGTGTTTCACCTCTGCTAATGAGGCAGGATGATGAGGACTAATCTGCCTCGCTCTCTTCTCACCTTATAGATCACACAAAATCTTCCTGGATAAATTTGTTCCCTTTCAGCTTTACCTCTCCTGGGGTATTAATAGACAATAGTGGATAAAGTAGCCAAAGGCAGGCAAGACAGATGCTAAAATATTCACAGTGCCAGTGTAGAGGTCTTCAACAGGCAACATAAAGTTTAAGGTAGCAATTTCCAGATGCTGCTACTGAATTCTTGGAATCCGTATTATAGGCAAGGAATACAATTTAAGACAGTTCATGTGCACACATACACATTTATCCATCTACTAGCCAGTCTATCTATAAATGTTTTGATGAGGTAGATAGTAAAGTGTATTCTTGTGATCCTATATATCTATATGAAGGCTCTATAGACACTTTGTACATTCATCTGTATACAGGGTCTTAAAGTGGGAGAGCATGGGAATTACAAAATCAGGTTTGTAAAACTGCTTTCTGTAGCACTGCCTCATAACGCAAAACACACACTTTGGCATGAGAATGGCACTGTTTATTTCATTTCTAACATTTGTTCCAAAGGGCAAACACTGTTCCTGCTCTAATAAGAGTAGCACAAAAATCATTTACCTATCAGTGAAGTAGAACGAGAGAACAGAGATGCCAATGCCACAAAGTTAAATACATGTATTCAAGCATATAATGACAAATCCATCCCAGAAGGCGGGAAAAGAAACTCCCCACTCTAATATGTAAAAAGAAGATGAGAAATGGATCAGCACACTGAATTGCTCATTCATCAGTATATATTTGCAGAAACATCAGGTGCATAGACTGTTTATGAATTGTACTGAGGAACTAAAGCATAGAAGGGCTGGATTGTCTTTTTTTGCTCCCACTTTTTTCTCAAGTTTATTTACCTAGAGAGTGCTCACAGACTCTCAGCAGCTCTAAAGCAGTGTGGTGCTACAGAAATATTTTGCACTCATTGATGCAAAGTCATGGTGATTATGGAAAAGAGAAAGCTCATGAGAAACGCAAAATCTCACGTAAATTGCTGTGGGTTTTTTTCTACAAAGTTAAGATAGTTACTGAATAATAAATAGATAAATATATAAACTGTTTGCTGCTGTGGCAAGCTCTCTGTTCCTGTATGGTTTTGGCACCTCTGTTTCTTTTTTAAGTAGTCCCAAGTGTTGTTTAGCTTTTGATCCCTTGTGTGTATGCCAAAGATGATATCCTGCAGCTAAAACACACTGGAAATATAAGAAAACATATTGTCTTATTGTCAGATTTTTTTTTTAGTATTTCAGAAAAGTGTGATTTGGGACTTCACTGCAATGCTCTTAATGTTTCAGTCTGGAATATTGTTAAAACCCAGTCCTGCTCTCATCAGAGTCAGAGGTCTGAACCTTACATGAGCAAATCTTTAATTAAAATTATCAATATTTTTTCTTATAGGAACTTAAAGAACTAGCTGGTTATAAGTTGTAAACAAAGGAATCCTTCTATATACCACTGAAGGACTGCTACTTCTTGGATGGTCCTTAAAAGACGCTTAACAGCATATTGAAAAAGGAAGTAAAAATGAGTATGTCAGCTGAAATAAGAAAAATTGGAGAGTATTGGTGCAATATAATTATTTAAACTGGAATTCCTCCAGAACACTGGGATGATTAGAAATTTGGATATTCTTGTAAGTCTTGTAAATGACTGAAACTCAGATGTGATAAATTATTCATCCATGTGGTGGGATCATTTTTGAACGTTGCAGTATGAATTAGAGTGCTTACTTACTGGAAAGACTCGTACATATCACTTTCTTCTCCTGTATTTCTTTTCTTTTAGCACTGCAGGTGTGCTCCATGTTTTGTAGGCAGAAAATCAAGCTATCAGTCCTTCAAAGGATTTGCAACCTCAACAGACAAGATAGGAAATGAAGGGGCCAAGGAAAATCTGAATGTTCAGGAAAGTTTATTGGTTTTGTTGCCTATAATTTGGTTTAGCTATTTTTTGGCATAGATAGTGATCATATTTGCCTGTAGCTCCTGATCCCCTCCAGAAATCAGCCTTTCCAAGTGATCTAACATATTTGTGTGCTGCTTTAAACCTAATTTGCACAAACTGAAAGTAAATGTGGACGAAAATAGCCAACAAAAATCCCAACCAAACATGAAAGCACTGTTTTACGTGAACAGGTAAAATTCAAAATTTTACTTCATTTTTGCAATTGTTCCTTAGTTTTTTTTTTTCAATCTGAGCAAAATTATATTAACAAAGGCTTACTAAAGAGATATTTTAGCTACTTAAAGCCACTTGTCACCGTTTAGAGACTGCCCAGTCACTTTGGTATGTGGAACACCTCTACAGCAATGAGTGAGTTTTGGTGTTACAAAGAACTGAACTTGGTAGAAGAGAAGATGATAGTCTTGCGCAGAGGACACAGCATCTGCCTTGATTGGGATAGTGAAACATTTGGAGATGTTGAAAAATTGGGGTATTTTATCAACCCAAAAGAATTCAGGAAAGAAAAAATCTGAATGAAATTTGCCGAATCTGACAGTGGCCCATGATAATAAGTTTTGGGAATCAGAATTTTAGGACCAAAAAAAAAGTAACAGGAAGTCCCAAACCTCTCTTGCCATTCATGGTATAGATATGGTCAGATCAGTCATTTCCCATTCCTATGTACATGTGTAGCAGGAAGAGCTTCTGTTACTAATTCCACTAGATGTTTTTAAACTTCTGTAAGCAAAACAAATTTCTAATGCACATATTTACCAAATCAAACAAGTCCACTGAATTCCTAGTAACATATATAGACCTTAGCATTGTTTATCTGTATGGAGTTTAAAGAGATTTCTGAGTGGCTTTATACAACAAAAAACCAATAAATACTACCTAAGCATATACTCCTTCTTCTTAAAGGTCTTCCACTGAATACTTGTCTTTCATGCAGCTGATCCCACACTATTCTTCCAGCAGCATCGTTAAGGGATTAACACACTGAAATGCATCTACCTTCTTGTCATTCCAAGACCAGTCCAATTTCCATTGAAGCTGAGGGGAAGATTCCTTTTGATTTCCATGGAGATTGGCTTGTTTCATGTTATATTGTACGGCAGAGTTATTTTACCTTTGTTGAAGAGAGATTGTGGAACCAGCACTGCTCATCCTAACTTAGGGAAACTGTCCTTCCTGATACAGTAAGAAACATTAGCTCAGATATTACTATTGTGTATAATTAGTGGCCAAATATTAGATGAGTATGAGTTAGTATCTCAACTTCTTCTCATTAAATTGTTATCAGTTAAATGTGTGGTTTATTTTATGCCATAATAGTGTTACAGAAGGCATTCCAGGGACAGAGAAGCTGTTTACCTTTCAGTTTTGAAGCTGAGAATCTTAACGAGGGAATTCTATATGAAATAAATTTTGCCAAGCGAAGGCTAAATTCCACTCATTTTTTGGATGTTGCTCACTCCTATCTTACAAGTTTTCCTAATGATCCTACTAACATGTATTACTTATTCTTTGCAGCTTACATTTCCTTAAAAATTAAGACAGCATGTAGGATTTAAGCAATTATTTACTTTCCACATCAACTAATTACAATCTTTATAAGTGATCATGATTCACAGTTATGAGAAAGCGTAAAATGCAGGAGAGAATATAAAGAGGGACAGTAATGTTTTGAAGCTGTACACTTTCTTTTAGGAGAAGCAGTCCATCTTCACAGCAGTTCTGTATGGATAGAGATACAGAGCACCAAAAGCTGAGTAGAAAAAGTGGCGGTGATTTTGTGACTGATTTTCACAGTAAAAGAGGAAAATCAGACCCATTTCTTCACCGCTTCCTTTAAATAAAGCGGTAAAAATCAAAAAGATTTAACGTTTATTCTCCAGACCAGTCTGAAAGTTGGAGACCATTAGGAGACACCCTGTTTAAGCAGCAGCCATGCAAACAGATTGCTCTTGAACAGAACCAAAGTCAGTGCTTCCTTCCATGACTGTTTCTTGTCATATTGCAAGATTAGCTTTGAAAGATGTTGAAATGGGCCCGATAAAGGTTATCACTGAATGCTCTTTGATGAGTTAAGTATAAGTTTAGTGCTCTTGTTTCCTGTGCAGTGAATAACGTAAATGAAATCCGCAAGATACCAAGAGTGGGATCAACGTGCTGCTTTGCTGGCGGTCTCATGAGGGATGCAAATAATGATTAAGCAGACATACAGTGTTTTTCCTTCCGGATTTCAACTATTGCACCTCTGTAGCGCAGTGTGGGAGAACTGAAGCATTTCTGTGGAAAGTCAGAGGATTTTAGTCTCCAGGACTGTGATTCAGACACATTTTACAGCCACTGAATTCAACATATACATTTAATTTAAATTAA
>NW_009694235.1:0-1394 GCF_000703405.1 Apaloderma vittatum
GGTATTTTTCCCAGTTTTTGTTTTGATTTGAGAGAGAGCGAAAGACAAGGCTTCTCTCTAGGCTGCAAAAGAGAGTTCTTACTCTCACCATTAAATTAACAATTCGATAATACTGAGGTTTTCAGCTGGATGCTCCAACCCAGAAGTGGATGCTTGGTGAGTGTGGCCAGCACTCTCCTTTCCATTAAAATACTTTCCTCTCGTAGTCTCTTCTCTCCCTACACCTGCCTCTCTGAGGATGGCACAGTGGGGTCATTTATAGCACCTGTATTTATGGTTCTGTCCAGAAAATTAGAAAATGCTTTACCAATCCAGTTTAGTAGAGATTTTCCTACAGCCTTCATAGCGGAGGAAGCAGAACATGACAATATCCACCCGTTACACCAACTGCTTTGTGCTGCAGTCCCGAGATATTCCTACGCCTGCCTCTCACTCCAGGAATTTTAACAATATCATTTAAATGTATTCTTTCTTATTACTCCTGTTCTCTTCGCTTCACGCACTGTGGATTCTGACAGATCAAGGTGCCGAGGATCAGCTTCATGCTGACTGACACGACCGACTCGCAGAAAGCTGGAGACTCGCAGAGTAAATTCTGCACAGAAAGGCCATCGCAAGTCACCTTTTGTGTACAAACACGATACACATCTCTGTGTACCCTCTGCACATAACAATGTATGACTTCCCCCTTTTCCCCCTCCCTTCCCCTTTATTTCCAATTTTTCTTTTGTGTTGTTTTATGCTCTAGCCTAACGTTGCCTAGTTTCTGGTACCTGATCCAAAAGACAGCTCAGGAGCAAAAAAGGTCACAGCGATACAGCGTGTGCGTGGCTGATTCAGCTGCTGTGGACGTCAGCAGAAGACTGGGCAAAGACTCTGGGGAAGTTCACAGGTGTTTTGCCTGGTGTGGGGGAAGGACAATCAGCTCATACGAAACAAATTGTTAACAAATTGTCTAACAAAATAACCTTTGAACTGCAGCTGAGGACTCAGGGTTAAGCTTCGAAACACCATCATGTATGCACTACCATTTTCTATTACTTTTTCAACACCTAACAAATTTTCTTGGAAAGCTCTGCTAGTGCATCCCAGTTTGATGAAGTAACATGTGTCATTGAGCCCTTAGGACTCCTAAAAAATCAGCAGATTTCTAGCATATCTCCCCACGCATCTTGAAAAACAGTCCTGGAAAATATTAATCACTGAAGTTTGTTGTGAGAACACACAGTTTTGGCTTTACTACCTTTTTTGGTTACTTTTGTGAGCTTCTAACTTGGTAAACAGAGAGAAATCTCGTTCATTTAACAATCATCCATTCCTCGTGGGTTACATCATATGGGTTATTGAGTTCAGTTTCTGAAAAGAACAGGCTCCTAACAAAAGTCTTCCCATGG